>NC_056749.1:391614841-391914841 GCF_019279795.1 Protopterus annectens
TTGTAAACTGATGTTTTTGGATAGTGTCGACAGTGCGATTTCAGCTGTATGTCAAATTATTGTTTCAAATAATTTTATATTACTATCATATTTTTAACACTAGATGTCTGCATTTATCTCCAGTTATAACATTTCATTAAAATATCTTTTGGATAATGCAGCAGGAAAGAATTTGCAAAGATATTTCATCCCCACAGTGATACGTAGAAAATCACCCCTATACTGCTTATGTCTTAATCTTGTTTTTAATTTCCTACCCCTTCTTGCTCCCTATAGCAAGCACTGTATTGTACAGAGCATGGGCGGATTAATAATGAGGGAACACCTAAGAATAACACACCTTAAAGATGGTCGTAAATGTACCATAAGCAAAGCTCTTCATCTCTCTCTCTCTCTCTCTCCCTCCATCTCTTGCTCTCTCTCTTTTCACCCCTTCTGCTTCTGTAAGTTGTCACTGTCACTTCAATTGTGTGATTTAAAGTGTGTGACATAAGAGTTCCTTAGGGGCAAGCTGAGATAATGCTCAGATCTTTAAATTGATTTTTGCATACATTCAAGGGTTCAAACTGTTATTGGCTGCTTTATTAAACTATTTCGTGTGTAGCTGTTGCCAACGTAATGTTTTGCGCCATCATTATCCTGCTTCTCTCATAATATACTTGCTCTCTGCCTCCATTTTTCTCTCTCTATGTCTCTTCCCCTTCTGTGTCATCATCTTGTCTCCTAAGCATTTGCAGGATGCCTGGCCCAAACAGCACACACAACTTAGACAAAATGGAAGTACACAGTTTATGGCAAAATCTTGTGAGTTTTTTTCCTTCAGCTGCATTACTTTGGTGCCCTTGGAGTTATTGTATGTAGCTATGTAGAGTCATATTAATCTTCTCTTGAACAGGCTGAGGAGATGAATGTACACCACATATGATGCTCCAATGGCAAATATTGTTAGGAAGCATACTGCTTAAAAATTCCTGTCTTCATGACAAATATGTAAATCATGACACATAACTTAGTGTAACATATGTCTGTTCTGCAGTCAATCATTTATTATGCTGTTGGCTGTATTGTATACCTTATGTAATGTTAAAATTGTCATTACTATGATGAAGCCTGATGCCTACATTCTTCCTTGTCTCAATGTTTTGTGAAAGTCCCGCTAAACTATTAAATTAAGGTTGTGAAGTAACATTTCCTGTGTGGTATGTTGACATAATTCACGTGTGTAAAATGATTTTAGTACAGTGACAAGGGTTTCAATACAGAAATATGGGAAAGTCATATTTAATGTTTTGTGTATCTTACTATTATGTAAGTGTTGTTGATGTCTCTTAGTAACCCACTATTATTATGCTTATGTCTTGGTCATGTTACTACTTTTTGACTCCTGCTTGCTCCCTATTGGAAATACTTGATTGTACAAAGCATGACAGATTACTTATCATGAAAAATATGACAGTAACACACAACAAAGATGTTAAAATATGGCCCAGAAAAAATATAACATTCTTTGTATATCTCTGTTTTTGCCTCCATGTTTCTGTCTGTTCCCACTGGTGTAGCATCACATTGTACTGTTTTGTATTTATTATGCTGCTATATGTAATGTACACATTATGAGATTTTACAGCTGTCATGAATGTAATGAAAACTAATACAAACATTCCCCTTTGCTTACATCTGTTGTCAGCTTTGAACTTTGTGAAGTAGAACTTCTTTTTTAATTTCTCCAAGTCTTTTGGGTTTCTAATACCATGACTGGAATGGACCCCATTCCTAAATCAAAGTATGATTAAAATTCATGAAATTAGCATTGTTTCAATCTTTGATGGCAGCCAGAAGTGCTCTTGGCAGCACCCGCAATGTGCCCAGTATTGATTCCTTCTGTAATTTGTATGGGGTTACATGTATTGGTAACATGTCTAAATACGACTGTAGATTCTTTTTTATAAGACCCGTTGTGCCTACTACTATTGGAATTGTCTGGGTATCTTTCTTCCACATTGCTCTCATTTCTGCCTGCAAATCCTGATATTTTATGACTTTAAGTCTCTCTATATGCTAGACACTGTAGTCACTAGGTGTGGTGATTTCAATGATCAATGCTTTTGTCTTCTTTTCATGGACCACTATATCTGGTTTTCTAGCATCTATCTTTTGAACTGTTGGTAATGGATGATCCCATGTGAAGTACACTTCATCATTTCCTGTGATGATTTATGGCCTATGTTTCCAGTGTTTTTCAACCAATTCAGTACCATAATGTTTGCACAATCCCCAGTGCAACAGTCTTACCATGTTATTATGTCTTTTAGTATTCAGTCCTTCTGCCATTAGTATGTCACATCCAGCAACGAGACTGCAACTGTTTCCAATTCAGTTTTACAAAGTCTACATTTGTCTGCTTCTCCCATATGTTCAATGGACATTGTAAACTAACGTGTACATAGCCCACTATTCTGGGCCGCCAATATTAACCTTTCTTCTGTTGGTTTCAATTTGCCTCTCTTCAACCATTCCTGCATTCATTCCTGATCAACATGAGGTTCTTCCAGACATTTTCTATATTTGCAACTATATTTACGCATTTTCCACATTTCTTACCTTCTCATCTGGTCCTTCACCTTATATTCTTTCTTTTGTTTTTTTTGGTACATTCAGTTGTTGCCTGATTTTTATCTACTTCTAGTTTGATTTCCATTCCTGCTTGATGCCGATAAGTTTCTGATATATTAAACAGAGACGCCATCTTAGATTTATTCTCCTCGTGCTTCAAAACTTTCACTATATTTGGGTCTTGTGAGGTCAGCAGATGTGTGGAGTCCCACAATTGCAGATCTATACATGTAATCAATTTCAGGCAGGGCCACCCCCTCCTTCGAAACGGGGAATGTATAATCTTGGTATGCACTGATTTTTATAGATCATTTGATGAGCATGAAGCATCCTTCTTGTTTTCCTATCTAATCTATCCAACACATTTTGAGGCCAGTCAATCACTCCAAAACCATAAGTTAGGAAAGGAAGAGCAAATTGGTTTATAGCCTGATTTTTGTTCATAGATGTCAACACTGTTTTCAGGATTAATTTATGTCTTTTAAAGTATTCATTACTAAGTTTTATTTGCATTTGTTCATGTTTTGTTGTTGCTCTTTCATCATTTCCCAAATATTTATGCACTCCCTCTTGCTCAAGTTCTTTTATATCACATTCTTGTCCCAAACTGATGTTTTCTTGGTGCTGCAGTTTTCCTTCTTTAAAGGTTGCTTTTGCATATTTATCAAGACCAAATGACATTCTTATATCATCTGAAAAAGTTTTGACAACTTGCAGTTGTGCTTTCAGTTCCTCATCTGATGAGCTATACAGTTTTAAATCATCGGCAAAGAGAAGATGAGAAGTCTTTACACTTTGTTGTTTTCTAGGAGCCAAGTTATAGCCATGGCCTAAGCTGTAAAGTAGACAGCTTAATGGGTTTAGGGCAAGGCAGAATAACAATGGTGGCAAAATCACCCTGGAATATCCCCCTTTGAATTTTTATCCCTGGAATAATAATTTGTCCTTTATCACGGCTTAATTGCAAAGTGGTATGCCACTGTTTCATAGTCACTGTAATGTAGCTAATCAGTGTAGGGTATATTTTATATATTTTTAAGCACTCTTTTATCCACAAATTATGCTTGTTATAGTCAATCCATGCCATACTTATATTGTTCCCCTTTTTACAGTTCTCCACTATGACTTTATTTAACAACAAATTATATTTTGTTTCATATGACTTTCTTTTATTTTTTTCTTCGTATGTGGTGTCGGTAGATAATACTTAGGTCTGTAGTTTTGTTTTGGTATACTGTCAAGGTTCAAATCCAGATGTATGCCAAAGTGTTTCTGAATATTCTGTATGATTCCTTTGTGTGTAAGTGCTGGCTACACATTTTATTAAGACACCATTATCCTGCTGCTGTATTCATGTGCTGCTCCCTACTGGGAACGCTGTCTTGTGCAGACCTTGTCAGTTACTTCAGAAATGAACCATAAGCTATTCTTTCAATTTGTCTGTATGTGTATCCCTGTTTCCAAATGTCCCTGTCTTCCCACCCCTGCTGTGTCATCAAATAAACCTCCTTGATTTAATACTGTTTCTGTAACCCATGTTTCCATCAGCAGTGCTTGGTCCCTCATGTGTTTTGTAATACGTTTGTACCATACATTTAAGGATCAAAGAACTGCAACTGTCATGACAAATATATAAATCATGACACCTGAAACACGACAATAACACATATCTAGATTCCTTCAGATTCAGACATTTTTTTTGTGTATACTGCTTGTTTGAATGGAGGTCACTATACATTACTGCTAATTCCCATTCTAAGTTCAGCACATTGAGATATGATTATGCATGTCCTAATACTTTGCCATCCACTGCACAAATGTGCTTGCTAGTGGTGTGCTTCATGAAGGGAGTTAAAAAAATTACTAAAACTTATGTGAGTAGGTTGTACAACATTTGTATGTGTTAATGCAATTTTGAAACAGTGACATTGACTCAATTAATTCAGTCTGTTAATTTATATCTGCACTCAAATGGTCCACTTGCAACTATCATACAATGGTGTGCAGACTTTTCACACATAATCCATCACCGTTATTCAGAAGTGCAAATTCATGTTTAGGAAGTGCCTTTTTGTATTGTCAATACACACTGTGCAAGCATGAGCCAAGACAACTGATAGTGATGCAATAAATGGTTACTATTTGCATGCAATCATCCTGGTATAAACTGTTGCAAATGTTTGCTTGATGATCCACTGTTCTACGATTGTGATTGTCATTGGCACCCCATACTGTGAAACAGATACATGTCACTCGCAGTAACACAATACACATGAATGACAGTATATAGACAGCAGAGAAGTATGTAATTACATGAGACAAGCACATTGCTTTTAAATCAGCCTATCCAGACAAATGCATTTGTCCTAAAATCTGTGATGTACAGTAGCTGATGCTCCAAACAATGAATTTTTAATACTTACAAATGCGCATTTTCACATCATTAAGGTCAAACGTCTCCTGTGGCACTTGTGATTAATACTGTGTGTTCTCTAAACTATGTAACGAGTTTGGCAGGTGGTTTGAATCTAACGGTGGTGAATTGGTGTGTGTGGTGCTAGTATCAGGTAAGTAAAGCTTCAGCAGCAGATATGCTGTGTGTACTCCCCTCAGGAAAAAACTTTATCTTTGGACACAGCTCCTTCTGCACTTTATCCCACTTTTAACACAAACATCTTCTCTGCAATACACTGATGAGGTCATCATGTCAAAAGAGCAATGTTTCCCCTTAAGAGTCAAACTTCTCCTGTGGCAGTTGTGATTCATGGTGTGTACTCTAGATCATGTAACTAGTTAGGAAGGGTTTTTAATGTGACAGTTGTAAACACGTGTGTGTGTGTGTGTGTGTGTGTGTGTGTGTGTGTGTGTGTGTGTGTGTGTGGTACTCATGTCAGGTAAGTAAATTTCAACAACAGATGTGCTGTGTCTACTTCCACTCAAGAGAAAACTTTGGACACGACTCCCCCTGTACTTTATCCCACTTTCAACACCAATATCCTCTCTGAAACACATCAGTGAGGTGACCCTTTCATAAGTGCAGTCTCTCACTACAAAAGTCAGACTTCTGCTGTGGCAGTTGCAGTTAATACTGTGTTCTCTAGATTGTGTAACTAGACAGGTAGGATATTCATATCTCAGTCGTGAACTTGTGTGTGTGGCCTAAATGTCAGGTACATGTAGCTTCCTGAACAGATGTGCTGTATCTCCTTTGACTCAGGGAAAGAATTTATCCTGGCACAGGACTCCCTCATCCCTTATCCCACCTTTAGAAATGGAGGTCATTGTCCCACTGTACTCATCCCTCATTAGACCCATTATAGAATACAATGCCCCATTTGGTATGTACCTCTCAAGACATCTGCAACAACTGGAAAGGCCACAGAAATACCTCAGTAAAAGAATCACAGGCCTAAAGCAGATGCCCTATGCTGACCACCTTACAAAATTCCAGCTATACTCTGTTGCATATCGTCTACTTCGAGGCGATCTCTGCTTAACATACAAGGCCATGTCAAACCCAGAGCTGTTGGACATGCTACACTTAAAGAAATCCCAATTCCTCAGAGCCACACACTCCAGGGATCTAAACCTTGTCATCACAATAAACAAAACATGCTGGAGGGATAGGTTCCTGACTCCCCAGACACTGGAATAGACTGCCCATACATGTCAAGATGAGCGTCTCTTTGGCCCTCTTCAAAAGGAACCTTGATGATTGGATGAGAGAAAGGAAATTCACCCTGGAGATCACGTCAGTAGCCCTGCTAGACAGGGATCCAGGGAAGTAAATAGTGTAGGAAGAAATAGCCAGGGAATTATTATGGCTAGGCTTGTATAGGCCCTAGGGCAGATAGCCTAGTACCAACCTATGAACCTATTTACCACAAAGATCTTATATGCAACACACTGGTGAGCTCATGCTTTTGTAAGTTAATTCTCTCATTATGAAAGTCAAACTTTTCCTGTTGTGCTTGCAGTTAATACTGTGTACTCTAGATTTTGTAACTAAATAGGCAGGTGGTTTGAATCCATCATTGCTTAAATAGTGTGACTGTGTGTACTGTCATGTACGATTGCCTCTGAGTCAACACCCCTTATGTAAACTCCCACTTAAGAGATGTATTTTCAGTGGCAGAAGACAACCCTGTAAATTTCTATTATCTCCAGGCAATAGCCAGTTTGGAAACATGATTACATTATGAAAAATGAATTTGGCAGAAGTTTTAAAGGAATTAAATTTGTTTGGCGGGAAATTAATGCTGCAAACTATTTTTAAAAATAATACAGCGAGCCTTGAGGTTTTTAAAAAAACAAGTACGTATATTCCCCCTCCACACCCAGTTATTGATACGTTTGTTGCAATATGTGAGGAAAAGATTAGGAAAGAGTTCTTTCATGGTACGAAGTCTAAATACTATAATATGTCTTATGAAGAAAATCAGGCTCTACAGGAACTTAAAGAATTAACATGTATAGAAATAAAACCAGCTGATAAAGGTGATGGGGTGGTGGTCCTCGATAAAGAAATGTATCTCCAGCAAATGAGGATCTTGCTGGATAAAGAGAACACATATGTACATATTGGTCCTAATGTTGTCAAGGGCATTATAGACAGAGTTGCATTTTTAATTTTTGATCTTTTGATAACTGGGATGATCTCAGAATCATTATTTAAATATTTTAATGTAGAGAATCCAATGGTAACTAGCATATACGGGCTCCCTAAAGTGCATAAGCATCCCACGATGCCACATATGAGACCGATTGTCTCCAGCAGGGGCTGGCTGACCGAACCCCTATCTATATATGTTGAGAGTAATTTACATCTCTTATTGGCTGATTGTGAAACTATGCTAACAGATACAAAAATGTTTCTACAAAATCTGTATGTGACGTTAGGTGCTTGTAATGATGCGTATATCTTTGTGACTCTAGATATAGAGTCGCTATTTACAGTAATACCAAATATTTGGGGAATAGAAAATATTAGATCCTTTCTAAGACTGAAAAATGTAAGTACTGATAAGATTAGACTGATATGTGCTTTATTAGAAATCATTCTAGAAAATAATGTTTGTTTTTAGAGATAAATTTTTTCTTCAGAAGGTTGGGTGGCTATGGGCTCACCCTGTGCCAATAGCTACGCCAACCTTTCATTGGCACAGTGGGAGACAACATATGTTCTCCAAAATAATGAATATAAAAACTCTATAATTTGGTACTGTCGTTTTGTAGATGATATTTTTTTTTATTGTGGAATGACACAGAAACTAGGTTGAAGGAGTTTATCTCCTTTCTACACACTACTACTGAGTTTTTGAAATTTACTGTTAAATACTCCAGTACAAAATTTGAGTTTCTGGATGTGAAAGTTAATAGAAATGTACTACATGAAATTGTGACTGGTGTCTATAAGAAACCAATGAGAAAGAATAATCTACTACATAATAAAAGCATGCACCCTAAACATGTTAAGAATAATGTTTTAAACGGACAGGCTTTAGAATTATGCGGCTACACAATAAGGACCCTGAGTTATCTGTAGCCTTAACAGAGCTTAAATATGAGTTCTTGGCTAGGGGATAGTCTGAGGGTGATATTGATAAATGTATTGATAATGCTTGGACTCATAGAAATGATAGATGTAAACCACATTTCAGTATAAATAGTGCAAATTCTGCTATCAATAATGATAGAGCACTGGAGAGTGAAGATGCTCAGATAAACAACTATACTAGAATGATACTACCCTATTCTAGTGACATAAGTACTTACTGTGATATAATTAGAAGGAATTGGGGTATTTTGATTACTATTGATGAACTTAAAACTGAAATCTTGGAACATCCTAGTTTTTCTTTTAGAAATAGTAGATCCCTCAATAACCAGTTGTGTTATAGAAGTAATCAGGTTAATAATCGACCAGAATCAGATAGATTGGGCACATATGCCTGCAGGCACTGTATGGCATGTAAATATATCTATAGTGGTACATGTTATAAGCACACGGAGTTGAATATCAGAATTGTGTTTGATTTTTATGCAGACTGCATGACAACCAATCTTGTTTATTTTGGTTTTTGCACGGTATGTAATGTATATTATATTGGCAAAACCAATCGGACACTAAAAGAGAGAATCTTAGAGCACTACAGGGATGTAAGGAATGGCAAAAAAGAGAATGCCATAGCACAACATATAACCAAAAATGGAATAAATCATGTTTTTAAATATTTTGTGCTAGAAACTATAAATATAAACATTAGAGGTGGAGACATAAAGTCCATTACAGAAGCTAATGAGCAAAAATGGATTCTAGTTTTTAAGGCAGATAAACATCCTGGTCTGAATACCAAAGTGTCTCTGAAACCTTTTTTGAAGATGAGACCTCTTAAACATGAATTTATGCTGAATAGCACTATTTTATAACTTGTATCTTTAAGTAGTAATGAGACATTGTTGCATTTGAATGGCGATTGGCTTACCATTGGTATTTAAACTGTTACTTGTAATTTTGTAGTCTGATGAAGCAGTTTGTTTGGAAACTGTGAAGCACTTACTGTTAAAGTATTTTATTCTTACTTTTATTGGAGCACTCTACTATTTATTTCATCACCTTTGCTATTTCATTGTTGCTGGACTATCCTAAAGCCGTGTGTGCCTGGAACATTTTATATATATATATATATATATATATATATATATATATATATATATATATATATATATATATATTTAACATCACAGTTGTAGCCTGACTTATCCTGTGTCACTGGCTGTTGATGCTGTGCTGTCTAGACTGCATAAATAAATAAGTATGTTGTTTGAATCCAGCAATGACTGCTGTGAGCATGTGTTTGTCTGTCGTGCTCTGTACAGAAGGCTTCTAATGCATATAGGATGCATAGCTGTGTATTGTTATGGTGCTCTTCAAACACCTTCTTTCCTTTATAGAAGAACATCACAGTATTAAATAATGGTAATGTCATCCATTCAAATGTGCACTGTCGCAATTGTAAACCAACATCTCAAGTGATGTTTGTGAGTCAGCAATGTTCTGTACCTTGTGATCTTAGGTAGGCAGTTCAAGTCCAGCCATTATTCCTTAAACTCACTTATGTCAGCATAACTGTGAATGTGCATGTAGGTAACAATGTTGTCACCTAGCTATCTGCTGTGTGCATGTATAACTGGAAATTCATATTACAAGAATTTCTGCTTATTTTTCAAATAGAAATGCTTTATTTGATAACGAAGATGCCACTAGATGAAATATGGCTTTCTTAACAGAACTCTTAAGGCTTTTCCTGTGGCATGAGGAAATGAGACTATGCTGTTGCCTTAGTAAGGCATGTGCTCGAATTTATGATTATACACACATTGTGCAAGAGTACCATTCACAGTGACAACTGCTTTATGCTTCAAGTGTTTTTGGGTATACATAGCATCAGGCAATGTCCTGTGACAAACAGACATCTAGCAACGTTTTTTTTTAAATATTGCAGGCACACATATTCCTTGCAGCAATCACATGATGTCATGGATTCAAATATCCAAATAACTCACAATTTTTGCATCAATTGCTCCATGACATGATCATTCTTCACAATATCACATAGCTTCTGTCCTCACATAGTCAGGTGCTCAAAACCCACTCTGACTGACTATAAGCATTGTGTGTCCTTATGTTGTTATACATGAATGACATCCACAACAGTCATAATGTGTACAATTAAAATGGGAGAAACCTTTCCCATCCTTTTCATCTCATCCAAATTGTTTGCAACACTATCAATGACTTCACAGCTGTGTTAAGACCTCCACTGTGGCACATGTCAGTGGATTTAAATAGCTTCCTGATCAGTTTCAGAATAGGGCAACATTATATGAATGCAGTCACATTACATAAACAACACTGCATGAAGTTATTATTGTCAATTCTTACTTTGGACAAAGAAATGTAAATTTTTTCTGGAATTTTCTGGCAGTAAAATAATTATTTTGTGAATGCCATAGTGTGAGTGCTCCTGTGGCACATGCATTCACTAATGACTTTTGCTATGTGTAAATCATGTGTACATAGAGTGTGGTTCAATTCTGGAAGTGTGTGTGTGTGTGTGTGTGTGTGTGTGTGTGTGTGTGTGTGTGTGTGTATAGAAAACAACAGAAACAGCTTCCTTGGCTAAGAAACATTGATAGTGCACTGCTCACAGTAGTGTGAACATTACATAGTTACCTCCTTGTCACCATTCTGACAAAATAATATTGTACTAATTATCATCAAATGCTCTTTCTTACTTCACACATTCATTTCAGTTATTTGTGACTAGCTCCATTGCTATCCTGATGCAGACATATAACAGGCATGGGTTTGAATCTGGTTACACCTGTCTGTCAGTTAACTGTGTCAGACAGGAGTGGGTTTGGCAAAGAAAGCATTTATGGCACAGTCAGAGGGCCATATTTTTTAGGCATCACTCTCCAAGGTATGGGAGCCATACAAATTACAATAGGAAAGTGCTGCAAGAACTTCAAGTGTATTTGCCACAACACACAGTATGCCTATTTCTCTGGTATGAAAGGTTGATGCACAGCTTTCTGACATCTGTCCTGGCATCTGTTTGAGTCTGGCAAGATGCAAATATTGAGTAGGTCATTGACTGCTCACAGGCATTACTTGATTTTCAAGTACTAATGCTCTGCATTGCATGTCTTTATTCAAACATTTGTGTATTACTGTAATTCTTTTCTTTATACTGTAGATCTTTATGGGACATGAGGACTTACATAACATTTTTTACTGTATGTCTTGATGCAAGATCATCATAAAGTGTGATTGGGGCTGGGTTGGAACACTTCTTCTTGTGTGTTTTTGTTGTTTGCATGCTGTTATGGCAGAGTTCGCTGTAATTTCTTGTGAGTATGCCTAGTATAATCATGTAATAGAGGCACTTCATTTATGAAAAGAGATCTTGAACTACTGAAATATCATCAGATCAATGTTGTCATTTGTGTATTTTGAGTATTATTCTATTACTGTTTAGAATGTACGTGAATATACACACATGCATGTCTAATAGATGTTTCAAGGTAATATACCCCTTTTCTATGATTGGCAAATGACAACACATGGCAAAAACATGTCCCTTTCTGTTGTGCACAACACAACAGCTGTAAAGCTAATTTCTTCTTGTCGATACACGAAGAAGTGGAGAATGCAGCAGTATTGTTGGTTATCACATTCCATGTATCTACCTGTCACATTCAATAACTGTACACTGTGAATAGTCCCTAATGTACCCACTGTCTTTGCTAACTATTATGTGAACTCAAGCATGTTATCAACAACAATATCACCTTTAATCCACTTTGTTACAATGTTGATTTCTATCCCTCTCATATCCCTTGTTAGCATGTGCATTTTTAGTTATGTGCACAAGTTAAGAATTGTGAACAGGATTAATTATTATTACATCAGTATGGAAGTATTTATGTTTAAAGCATGTGCATTTTTAGTTATGTGCACAGGTTCAGAATTGTGAACAGGATTAATTATTATTACATCAGTATGGAAGTATTTATGTTTAAAGCATGTGCATTTTTAGTTATGTGCACAAGTTAAGAATTGTGAACAGGATTAATTATTATTACATCAGTATGGAAGTATTTATGTTTAAAGCATGTGCATTTTTAGTTATGTGCACAGGTTAAGAATTGTGACAGGATTAATTATTATTACATCAGTATGGAAGTATTTATGTTTAAAGCGTGTGCATTTTTAGTTATGTGCACAGGTTAAGAATTGTGAACAGGATTAATTATTATTACATCAGTATGGAAGTATTTATGTTTAAAGCATGTGCATTTTTAGTTATGTGCACAGGTTAAGAATTGTGACAGGATTAATTATTATTACATCGGTATGGAAGTATTTATGTTTAAAGCATGTGCATTTTTAGTTATGTGCACAAGTTAAGAATTGTGAACAGGATTAATTATTATTACATCAGTATGGAAGTATTTATGTTTAAAGCATGTGCATTTTTAGTTATGTGCACAGGTTCAGAATTGTGACAGGATTAATTATTATTACATCGGTATGGAAGTATTTATGTTTAAAGCATGTGCATTTTTAGTTATGTGCACAAGTTAAGAATTGTGAACAGGATTAATTATTATTACATCAGTATGGAAGTATTTATGTTTAAAACATGTGCATTTTTAGTTATGTGCACAGGTTCAGAATTGTGAACAGGATTAATTATTATTACATCAGTATGGAAGTATTTATGTTTAAAGCATGTGCATTTTTAGTTATGTGCACAGGTTCAGAATTGTGACAGGATTAATTATTATTACATCGGTATGGAAGTATTTATGTTTAAAGCATGTGCATTTTTAGTTATGTGCACAGGTTAAGAATTGTGAACAGGATTAATTATTATTACATCAGTATGGAAGTATTTATGTTTAAAGCATGTGCATTTTAGTTATGTGCACAGGTTAAGAATTGTGAACAGGATTAATTATTATTACATCAGTATGGAAGTATTTATGTTTAAAGCATGTGCATTTTTAGTTATGTGCACAGGTTAAGAATTGTGAACAGGATTAATTATTATTACATCAGTATGGAAGTATTTATGTTTAAATCATGTGCATTTTTAGTTATGTGCACAGGTTCAGAATTGTGAACAGGATTAATTATTATTACATCAGTATGGAAGTATTTATGTTTAAAGCATGTGCATTTTTAGTTATGTGCACAGGTTCAGAATTGTGAACAGGATTAATTATTATTACATCAGTATGGAAGTATTTATGTTTAAAGCATGTGCATTTTTAGTTATGTGCACAGGTTCAGAATTGTGACAGGATTAATTATTATTACATTGGTATGGAAGTATTTATGTTTAAAGCATGTGCATTTTTAGTTATGTGCACAGGTTAAGAATTGTGAACAGGATTAATTATTATTACATCAGTATGGAAGTATTTATGTTTAAAGCATGTGCATTTTAGTTATGTGCACAGGTTAAGAATTGTGAACAGGATTAATTATTATTACATCAGTATGGAAGTATTTATGTTTAAAGCATGTGCATTTTTAGTTATGTGCACAGGTTAAGAATTGTGACTGGATTAATTATTATTACATCAGAATGGAAGTATTTATGTTTAAAATGTTTCTTTGTGATATAAGCATATTTGACTGCATTATTTGAGTACATTTTATCCGTTTACCCTCTCCATTCCTACTTATTCCTGCACTAATGGCATTGTATTCTGTGTACATTCTCCCCATTTAACTTGTTTCTTTTACTCAACTTGCCCTTACTTCATATGAGCTGTCCACATGTGCTCACATAATGGGTTTGCCTACAGCAATCCATTTTGTTTACACTCTGTGCCTGTGCTTCCCTGCACATTTTTGTGGCCACCAACATTTCTGATGGCCACAGAAAGGTGTTTATGAACGTGTAAATTCGAGGAGCAGCATGCATATTCAAGTTATACTGCTCATCTTGCTAACGATCTTACATTGTGTAGGCTTTGGGTGAAGCTTACATGATTGTTAATAAATCCCAGGGTATGTACTGCATTTTTTGGAGTTCACCACACTTGCATTCTGCTAATTAACCCCCTCCTTTTATTCTTAATCTTTTATTTCCATGAATTACCTCATGATCATTTTCATGTAACTGTAACTTAATAAGTTAGTGATCTATTTCTATTCTGATTATTATATACACTGAGTAACATCCTTCACTCCTTTCACAATATCTATTGTTGAACCACATTTATTAAGAGTTGAAGTTATCCCAGCACTTACTACTTTCTTCATTAAAGATAATCAGATAATATTTTTCAAGTGACTTTAATGAATCAAGACCATTGTATGTGTTCTTTCATCCTCAATATAGCTACTCTTTCTATTAGTCAAGGAGTCAGAAAAATCAGAAAACCAAAAAAAATGAGCATTAGAACAATGTACCATAATGAACTGAGCATTAGAACCATGTGCCATAATCAATTTACAGTCTCTATCAATTCATATATTATTTCCTAATACTTTATCCAAAGTTTCACATCTCTTTCTCTTACATTTTCTTCATGTGGAAAATAAATATTATATATCGAATACTTCTCACTATTATAGTTTAGTTTAGCTAGAGTACAGAATTCTGTCAATATAGTTAACATAGACGACAAAGTCTGTCTTATGTTAATTGCAGACACTAATTCCCCTATTCCAGTTTCCTTCCAAAGGTTTGGTATGTTGTAAACAGACACCAGAAAATGTTCATTCTCATCATTCTTTTATTTTTCCCTCCTCTTGTGTCTTGCCCTCTCTTCTCCTCATGATGGTTCCTTTCTCTCTCTAGTACTCCTTCTGTCTAGAGTTTCAGTCCTATCCTTATCACTGTACAAATCAAGCTTTCTGTACATTATGTGAGAACTCACTTGTTCCAAATAATTGCCAACAATTTATTTTCCAATAGTCAATGTACCCTATATTTATTTCTGTAAATTAAAGCTCGCTGCATAAATACTTACGATTGAATAAGATGCGTGCAAATAATTTTCTCTAATTTCTGTGGTATCTCTTTTGGTAATAGCATCTCCTAGAATTAATCAGATTTTCAAAGAAACGACTTTTGTGCTACATCTATATTGAAATTTACTTGTGAATCACATTGTGTAAAAATGAGACTGGGCAATTCACATTTTTATTTCGTCACCATTACTAGTTGTTTCCTTCTCTTTTCACATCTCTCTTCTTTGTTTCCGTCCTTCCCTTTCTTTCCCATTGTTCTTTTCTTTTGTTCTTAAATTTATCTTCAACATATTCTTTCTCAAAGCTCATAATATTTGTTACTTCACCTTCCTGATTTGTAAATCTACTTTTTCCATCTTGAATAAACTTCCCCTTAAATTACTTCTTATTTTCAAATTTTAATTAGTAAGTTTTCCTTTTTTCTTCCACGTGAATCTTCCTTTGTTCGTTTTTAACTTCTTATCCTTCGTCTTCTTTCGAGGAACTCCTTTTCCTACTTTCTGTCCTCTTTCTCTCCAGAACTGTCTGTTGTCCCACATTTCATCTACTAATCTCCTGCATTCCCTCCCTTAATCTCCTTGCCTCCTTAATACCTTTTACCTTCTTTACACCTTTTAACTAGTTCAATATCTCTGCAAAATAATATTAACATTTTCAGTTTCCCTGTTGTTACTAATAACCTTCTCTGACATGTGTGCATTTACTTCTGTGGGGTTTTAGAGATCTTTCAAAATGGTGTGACAAAATCTGCATTCTTTCATGTCATTTATACTTCTCTTCATTGCGGTATTCTCTTTCCCCTCCTTTCTCTTTTATATTATCATTATTTTGTTTACCTGACTTTCCCTCCAAGTTCCATAATGTAAATTACTACTGTGTAAATCCTAAAGTTATAATCCAAATTGCTATTATCATATGAAATCAAATTTCTCCTAATCAGATATCAGTCCATTCCCTAACTGACATACTTTCCCTTTCAAATTTTATTGCATCACTTTCCATCCTCTTGTAGTCATGTTTCCAACCTAACATTTTTATAGTTGCTTATTTGTTTTAATATTTTCTTTCCATTACCACTTCCTCCTTTCCTTTCTCCTGCTTCTGTGTTTCCTTACAAATTAACCAATCTTCTTTCACCAACCCTTGGATTACAGTTTCTTTTAATGAATTCCTTTTACTACTGTCTAATTTTAACCATCCATCATCCTTGTACTTGCCTTCTTTCCTTAGATTATCTATCTTATTATCCCCATTTACATCTTGTCAGAACTCCTCACCCCCTCAAGCCACACCTCCTTTATCCAGGAGGGCCATACAAATCAGTCCTGGATTAAATTTGTGAATACCCATCCATCCAGTCATCCAGATTATGTTTAAAGGAAGATATTAAGTTGTACTTCCTAATGTGCATAAAAAGTTTATTCCAGAGATTTGAGAAGTGCTGGATTATAAATCCAGCCGTCTTTCCATTGTTTTTTATTTATCTGTTGGTGAAGGCTTCGGTCTTCCTAGTTCTACTATTGGTGAAACCACTGGACTTGCAGAGATACATGAGGTCCAGGACAGCTGAGTTTCCAATCATGCAATAAGTAAGACATGGTTCTCCTCACAAAAATCTATAGGACACTGAATAAAGGGATAGAGCTTCCAGACACTCTTGATAGCTCAGGGACTTTATTCCTGTGGTCTTTTTGATTAGAATCTGTTGGGTATTTCTGACCGTTTGATATGTTTTCTGAGATTCACCCCAAAGGAGGCACTGTACTTGATAATTGGGCTAATTAATGGTGAGTATAAGGGAGTGATTATCTGTTTTGCCCTTGAAGATATTTCTTTGCCAATTACCTGTGATAAATGAAAGGATTTCCTGACAAGTGCTGTCACATGATGGCCAAAAAGAGGGAATTATCTACCTAATTTCCTAGGTCCAGGACTACATTTTCATTATGCAGTGGTGTGTTGTCTATACATCATGATGAGTGGAGGGGGTGTCTACAAAAAATGATGCTGCTACACTTATTTGCATTTGGTTTGGACCTGTTTTAGTACACCAAGAATTTACAAGGGAGAGGTCATTCTGAAGGGTTTGGGTGGCATACAGTGACTTAATATCACATTTGCATTTATCTGCAAACTTTCTCAATCCAGAGATTTTGGCTCTCTGCTTTGAGATATGAGGCCAAACAGGCAAGGTCCCTACAATGAGCCCTGAGTGGCATCAATGATCATCTTTATAATTTCTGATGAATCACCTGCAGTTCACACTATATGAGTTCTTTACTTCAACCAAAAATTTCTAATGAGAAATGAACCCAGAACTTTCTGCATGTGAAGCAGACATGATAACCACTATATAACATAACTCACAGGCTGGCAGGTTCCACTGAGATTTGAGCTAATATCACTGGATTCAGAATCTAGAGTGCTAAGCATTACACCAATTCAAATAAATATCCTATTTCCATGTTTTTGGAATGTAAGAGGTGAGCACACAATAAAACTCCACATGGATATAGGTAAGTCATACAGACTAATCACAGACAGCATTCATGCCAGGACATTTATTAGGTAACCAAGAATTGTGAGGTGATAACCACTGTATGAGCACAGAAATACTTGCAAATAATATTCAAATAGAAGGTCATGAGTACAAATATTACCAAACCCAGAGAGACGTTTGTCTACCATTTCTATGTAGTAGGTATTAAATTTCTTTGCCATTTGAGTGGCAGAGCTATTTAAGGTCATTACTGGAGTGTTTGCAGGCTGATTCAGATTTTAATGCCCCCTCAGAATTCTAGGATCTGAGACTGTATGGTTTTGAAATAATTTCATTTTCCTGATCTGAGTATTTATTCATTTTCTTGTGTCCTAGCTATCATATTTAGATTAATAGGGGAGCTGAAGCCTCTCCATATATTCAAAAGGCATCAAGCAGAGGACTAATCTTCAGTGGAAGGCCTGTCTGTTGTAGATTACCTGATTAATAGTCTATCTGTGTTCTTTTTATCTTTCCTGAAGGCATATGTTTACAGTGTTTATTTTTCTGAGCATGTTCTATGCAAGATCCCAGTCTGTGTTGACTTGTTTGGAAACAGGGGAGTTCCATGTATGATCCTTGCATTTGACCACTAAATTATTATATCCTCTGACACTGCAACCTCTATTCCTTTGTTTATCTATATTTGTTTACCAGGGTAGTGGTTTGATCTCAATGGAATAACTGTGGGCACAGCCCAGGTGAATGCGAAGACAAAAACAACTGAAGTTTTGTGTGTGAACATTCTATGTGTTTGTCTTCAGAGCTTGATGACTCTTGAATCCTTCTAGTGATATGAAGGAAGCAGTAGGCAAGCCTGTAGTAAGAAACATTGCCTAATGAGTGAACTGTCCTGGGCAGTGGGCTATTTACAATTTGATAAACATTGCAAATGTGATAGCTATAAGACTGAACAATGTTTTCTTTAAAAAGAATCACATATAGATTCCATGAGTTGGGGCTGATGGAAGCAAGCAGTTAAATGATAGAGATATCTGTACAAAATAAATAGTTACACATTTTTACGTTAGATCAGATACTTTCCCATAACTTGTAACCAGGGTTTTCAGTAAGCAGAATGGAGGTGTGACTTAGGAAAAATGCACAGCATGGCTAAAGACCTCCATTAATGAATAACAGCTAAGTAGTTATAAGGCAGTAGGGCCAGCAAGGCAATGGATATGATGTTCTTAAAGTAACTCAGTGCAGTCTTGTTGAAAGCCATCAACTACAACTTATTACCCTGTTTGTAAAAGGTTAAGTTGAACACTTAGCAGAATTTTAGTAAACATGTAAGTGAAATAGGGTATAACATAATGATGATGATTACAACTACTTAAGTGAAATAAGGGCATACTTTCATACTGAATAAGAAAAGGCAGTTATTAAGCAGTTAGATGCATTTTTAAATATTTAGGAAAATCAGAATTGCATAAAAACATGTATACAGCTTATAATAAGAATGTTTTCAAGCAAAAAGCCTTGGATCATTTTCACTTGCAAGGAATGACTTATGGCTGATATGCTCTAGCAGAAAAAAATGTGCTTATTCCTCAAATCATAATCTACAATTACCTCAACTCATAATATATAAATGCCTCCTACAGGAGGTGGTACTTATACCCAGTCAGTCTAGGCAACTTAAGACAGATGTGCTGTTTCTTTACAATGTGAATTGGAGACGCTTTCCTATGGCTCAAAATCTGTGCGTGTCTCTCCTGAGTAAATCAGTTAATACCTGGAATACTGATAAATGGAAACTGTATTTTATAAAAAGAAAAATATTTTCAAGCAAGATGTCTGGTTCAATTTCATCCACAGGGACATCTTGTGGTTGATGAGATGTGCTAACAGAAAACTCTTCTCACAGTATAAAGCATATTTCATGAATGTCTTCTGCATCAGAACATAATTTCTATCTAACCTACTTAGGCAGGTCAAGGCACTTCCACGTAAATACTTCACAATGGAGATCTTGGCTCCTCTCCTCCAGACCCTTGATTGTTTCTGTAGAGAACATCTGTTAGTCATAGTTTCTTCTCTTCCCTGGAGATAGATAAGGCTGATCTGTGTGTAATTATCTAGCACCTTCCTGGTCTGCCCATTGTGAAAGGATAGTGCTGATGTATCCACCTACATTTCTTTGGAATAATGCCAGTCCCTAAGGAGATACAGTATGAGATAAGTATATTTGACAGTGAATCAGTCAGTACATCCACCAATTTTCTCAGCATCTGGAAGGATGGATTATCCCTTCTGGTCCCAGTATCTCAGCAGTGAATTTTCCTTAGATGTTCTTATTCCACTTTTCTATGAATGCCTCCCTTCTCCACCCTACTCCATCCAACTAATGCTTTCATACTGGTACTCTCCAGTCTTATTATCTGGCATCTATACCAATAAATAATTCAGCATATCAAGCTGATTTATTTTTGTATCTTCATGTCATACTCCTCTCACCTCCTTCCAGCATTGCAATTTCAAGTTTAAATTTCCTGCATTACCTTCTGCAGCAGACATTTTTTTCCCATGACATTCTTTTTTCTTTATCCTCCCAATCTCAGCCTTACTTCTACTGACTCATCTTTATTTACCACTACCACATCTACCCTGCCCTGAGCACAGCGGTATCTGCTTACTGGATAATCACAGATGCAGCTTTTCACGTGGCAGGCCTCCATATGTCTCAGTGTGTAACTCTTATTACTAACAAAGAATGAAAGAAAGAATAGTGCTCCAGTCATCCAACTTACTATGGATGGTCACTGAAGGTCCCCAACTTGGCTTGAAACAACGTCATTGCACAGTACTAGTACACTTTTAGACTACAGGCTAGTTGCCTGGTCTGCACTAGATGTTGAAGAGGCTCTAACTTATCTGATACTTTCCTAATGGGATAGGAGAGCCAGCCAAAGGCTGCTTCATCTTATTTCCATCGCTGATCCTTCAAGCACCCTGGATTCTGAACCTGATGCTCGCCTTTGCACTAGTAATCAGCTATTATGCCAATCTTTCACTCATTCAGCCAATTCATTTTCTATAGTTGTTTTGGTGTGTTGTATGACCTTAACTGCCCATTTCACGGCTGTTTTAGGCTTCACTTCTTCTTTTCTTTACCTACAATACCCCATTGTCTCATTATCTGTCTGGGATGGCTGTTTCAATATTCTATTTTTTCTTTTGGCTTATGATTAATCCCTGGCATTTTCATTCTTTAATATAATGCCATATGTTCCTGGGTGCATGCCAAATCTTTGAATAACTTTTAAGTATCAGCATTTGGAGAGAAAATAAATTGCATTTGCAGAATTCTTAAAATAGTAAAACAAACACATGCAAGAAAGCACTGCAGAACCGTATTTTTCCAGGACAAGAGGTCCCACACATTGCAGGAAAACTCTTCCTCAGTTTTACATCACAAATATAAAGTTTTAGTACCTCAGTGAAGAAGAAAACTCAGGCTTTTCCTCTTCTGAGGTCCTGTGATCTTGGTCTCTTGCTAGTTAGGTAATGGGATATAGAGTGAGGGTGTAGCAGCTTACATATCTGATGCACAGGGGCTTCCTCAACTAAAATAACAATAATAAAATAAGTTTTAAGTGCTACAAACAAAGTCAGGAAAATGGTAAGTCAAACAGCTGCTTGCAATGAAATGAACTTTATTGAAAACATACAGTAAGAAAGTAGTGCTCCAGTTTTTCCTCCGTTATTAGTTTTTCCCATATCTTATAAATCTTCTTAAATGAAGCACCTAGAAGGATAAAAAAATGCTCTCTTTTGGGCCCACACTCAGTTAGCTATCTTAATCTCATCCCTTTCTTAAGGATCATGAACCAAACCATGTTATCCTAACTGTTGCCTATCAGCTTTCTTAACTCAATTGCAGAAAATAAGGACTAAAAGTATATGGTTAATGAAGTAAGAACACATGATGTAGTTAATAAGTGCAACCTAGAGAAGTGTGAAGCAACTGGCATGTGCAAATTAAGATAGAAATCCATGAGTGCATTAAAAATCTTATGTTGTACAAAGTGTAGTGCTGACAGGTGATATATTTTCCTGTACTGAGCCAGTGCCTCACTTCTTTCCTATGTTTGGTATTAACTATCATGCTTAGGAAAGCTAAGTGTTAACAGTACATCACAGTCCACAAAGAATGTTTATTATACCATGACCCCCCCCCCAAAACGTGCACGCTGATTGGCCAGCGTGCCCATTGTAAATCGAGTTATAGTAATGGAAAAAGGTCCGGTCGCCCGGACTTTTTTCCATTAGTATAACTCGTTTTTTTAAAACACTGTCTCGCTATGTTAAATGGGTTTAACATAGCGAGCCAGCTTTAAAATAAGCAACGGAGATTTCCGTTGCTTATTTTAAAGCTGTCTCGCTATGGTAAACCCCTTTAACATAGCGCGACAGTGTTTTAAAACAAGGCTACGGAGAAAGCAAGATCTCCGTTGCTTTTTTTTAGTGTTTCGCTATGTTAAATGAGTTTAACATAGCGAGACAGCTTTAAAATAAGCAACGGACATCTCCGTTGCTTATTTTAAAACTGTCTCGCTATGTTAAACTCATTTAACATAGCGAAACACTAAAAAAAGCAATGGAGATCTTGCTTTCTCCGTTGCTTTTGCCCACAGCTCTGATGTACTGCGCAGGCGCGCAGTACATCAGAAATGCCGCGGATGCCAGTCATCTGCGGAAGGGCAGCAAACAGGCATTATACTATGCCATTATTTAAGAAAAGTAATAGTTTCTTTTCTTAAATAATGTCATATAATAGCAATAACCACTTCTGGGTGTGGGTAATGCTAAATTACCACGGTTGGCTTTGTTTGGTCCCTCGGGCTTCGCCCTCGGGACCAAACCACGCCAACCGTGGGTAAATTTAGCATTACCCACACCCAGGCGTGGGTTATTGCTATATTCCTGCACTGTTAATATGGTATTTTTAAAAACATTCTTCTGTGCTGAGAAAATATTTTGACAATATCTATGTACACAGTGACTGAAACATTCTTGCTTTACAGTTTGTTTCAGTGCAGAACCCTTACAGTTTGAAGTTTATCTTACAGATGGTATAAGTATACTTGACATGTGTGAACTAATGCTACACTGCTTAAATTTTAACTTACTGCAACCGTGGAGGCAATTTTATATGAAATAATGAAAAAAAATGTTTTGCTACATAATAAATATATGTGATCTAACTGCAGATTGGTTTTGAAATTAACCGAGTAATGGTATGTGTAGAACTATAACATTCATTCTTTTGTTCATTTTCCCATACAAGCTACTGAGAAATAATACCAAATTATAGGCAACAGGAATACTTTCCTTTATTCTATATTATTAAAATATAATTTTTGAGAGCGCTTCCATATGGAATTAGTAGAAGCACATCTTACGGTAATCATTAGTGTCCTATATACATGTTATAAACTGTGCCCTACATAAAGGTTATTTTCTCCTTGGTTTTGTGTTAGCCACTATAAGACATTTTAAATATTATCAGAATGTTGCTGAACAAAAGTATTTTTTATGTGAAATAAAGGAAAAAGAATGTTTCACTATATTGTAAGTATATCTGAACTAACAGACTGTTTTAAAATGAATCTCAACTCAAAGTCTGCCATCAAAACCTTATTTAAATTTACAAGGTCTCAGAACTTTAGAACTTAATTACAAGCTTGCCCACTAAGAAAATTCATAGGCAGTTATTACATAAGTTGTTGTGCGGATAATAGAGCAATACAATACTCAATCTAGTTTCTGCCGTTAAATAATAATTCATTCAAACTATAATGTGTACTATGAGTATAAAACTGAAAACAGATTTCTTTCCTGAAACAAATCAATGTTCTTCTCTCTTTTCAAGTCAGCTTGCAGTTACAGCTCTCCTCTGTAATGCTTGGTGATCTATGTCAGGTAATGTAGCAATATAAGCCTTGACAGTGTTCTGCCCTTTCATCACTTGAAAGCTTCCACATGAAAGACAACTATTTTGACATGATATGTAGATCACACATTAATCACTTCATCATGGCCCAGCTTTAAAGTGTGGCTTTACCACAGCTCATTGTCTCAAAGGGTGGTGCAAATGTCTACAGTTGGATATTTTCTGCCATTTCTGGAACAGACTGCTGTTAATTTACAAGTCATATGCTTCCCTAGCAACATTTAAAACCATTCTGGGTGACTGGATGGATGATCGTAAATGTTCACTGGGCATATGTATAGAAAATTTACTTAATGGGGGACATTATTAATCTTCCACCAGTATTAGATGATGTAGCTGAGCTTCTCCATGAATTTCTTGCCATAAGCTTAGTAAAGACATATGAACCTATTTTGCCCTTTTTGCATTTTGGGTATTTGTGTTCAGCACTTTCATTCCTTTGGATCTTGTAGTTCAAGGTTTCATATGAGAACCCTAATGTCCATTATATTTAGCATTAAGAATGGTTTTCTGACCTTTCCAGTAAGATTGATCAAGTGACTCACAATACAATAAGCTAAGGCAGACAGAGGAACAACATATATTTAAAATGGGTATTCTTGCTAAAGCTAATTTAGATCAGAACTGTTTAGAGATTGTTGCTACTACTGTGAATGATCTCTGAATGACCTGAATAGCCAAATATCTGCAGTTAGACATGTAAGACATGATCTCTGAATGACATGACTAGCCAAATATCTGGATACACAAAGTATTACTAAAATTAGCATGCCACAAGTGTAAGACTTTATAAAAGTAAAAGTAAAATGCCTTTGGCATTCAGAAGCTATATAGATGAAGTACTGGTATGCCCTTAAGATGCCATTTGCATATGTCCCACTCACTTCTACTACCAGATGTTTTAGGTATTATACAGATGTGGGGTCTTTCTTGTTGTGTTTACTAAATGGTTTGCTTGTGTGACTTTTTTACCCTTTGGTTTGGAAACTACTACAGTTTCCTACATATATATAAGAGAGGCATTTAGAGTTATACATTTTCCTTTTAGTAAAGGGTAAGAGAATGGAAAATCAGTACATGCATATGTTTTTTTTTCAAAAGTAACGTTTTTGGTGATTCTACAGGTCAATGAAGTATGGTTGCAGTTTTAATTTTGGCTGTGTGACGTTTAGGTGCATCACATTTGGCGACTTGCCCTGAACTCTATGTGTAGCAGAATGCAGTACTGTAATATTGAATGATATATCTTAAAGCTGATTTGCATAGCATTATGTAAATTATTTTAGGCAAACTCAAAGATTATTATGATTTTGCAGTCCTCCTGCTATGTATGGATTGGTAGGTCTTAAATATGCAAGACAAGCAACATATTTATATTCAGCATTACAGTACAAAGCTTTTTTTCACAGTTTTACATATATAGAATTACATAAATAAATGGTTGTTATTTTGGAGAATGTACTTCAACGAGGTACTACAACTTTACAATGGCAATATATAACTGGGGAGGTGGCTCCCTGCAATTGGTGGTAGTGGGGTTCTTCTCCTTGTTTTGTAGAGACGTGTTATGCAATGTTGCTAAAATGTATAATGCAAGATATTTGTATATGAAGTCTGTTGAAGTAACTAAACTATTCTGCATGGAAAGGTGCATAAACATCCAGTGCAATTTAGACTTCAGTTATTTCATAATTTTTGTAGGCAATGCGAGTCAGGAATATACTATCTGACACTCAGTATTAAATATTGTTGTGGGTTCATTAATGTCAGTTCCTAAGCCTCAGACAGCTTGCACAATGGTTTGTATCAGCCTTTATTGGTGCTACATGGAGAGCAGTTAGACATGGAAGACATTTTTCAGACAATGGAAACTGAGAACGCATGATACAGCAATCAAGTATGTTGACAGTATACCGCATAACAATGCTAGGAATCTGCTGTGCTTTGCAATAACACCTGATGAAGTACTCCTCAAGTAAGAATACTATGTCTACCTATACCTGATAGTAGGTAACATGTTGCTTGTTGTCAACAACCTTAGCTTGCAGTACTGATAGGAGTCTTGACAAACTTGGCCCAGTCACACACATTGCTAACATCAATGTCTTCAGATTGTAAAAAATGTGCTTTACATGGGTCATCCATTTTGTAAGGACATAAATTGCTAACATTATACATTCTACTTATAGGTATATCATATCATAGCCTGGCTAGGTTGGGTAGATTAGCCTACCAGCAGAAGGAGTAACACTTTTTATTGTCTTTATATCCCATACCAACTACTGGGATAATACTTCATTGTCACCAGGTATTTTTGTTTATTCCTCAGGGTGAGCACCCTACAGCCCATTTGTTCCCTAGGGAAAAGAAAAAGTGACCAGGAGCTACCATATGCAAGTTGGGAGAATCAGATATTGACTTTCAGCCTTGCTATTCCCGGCAAACCCTATACATGCCTATAGAATCCAAGGGGCTGGTGTGCAGAAGGCCTGCATGATGTGCATTGACACCTGTATGATGTAATCAGTTGGTCTTACCCTCCTTGTAGACAGCACACATCCATGTGATTCCTGCTCTTCACCAGGGATTCAGCTATGAACAACAAGCCAGAACAAAGGATCCCCTCCCTATGAAGAAAGTTGAGCAGGCTGAACATATTCATTCCTCTCTGCCCTCACACCATCTCCACCAGGCCCTGAATCTGTAGTTGAAGCTGGGTCACCTAGTTCATAGTCAGGCCTGTATCCCTCTTTGCCAATAGAGTCGAAGAAGGAGTGACCAGTTTGTGGAGACTGGAAAGCAAGACATTAGGTCATAGATGCAGTGTAAGTGCACTTCTAACAGATGTATGCTTGTACTCAGTGACGACTACAGTGGACTGCATTGGCGACAAACGGGAACAACATGTGTTTTAATGTAGAAACAAATACAAGGGTATGCACACTGAAGGGAGAAATTAAGAAGAAAATGTATTCTTAGTGGGATGAGTCTACCTAGAACAGGAGTAAAATATTTGGAAGTAATAATCACTCCAAAGTGGAGGCAGGTTACATAATCTTGTAGGATGATGGCAAAGACCAGAAGAATGTTGGAGTGCATAATGGGGTAGTATGTTCCAAAGATGATGAGGTCATCCTTACATTGTGTGTCACACTGGTAAGGCTGCTCATGGAGTACAATTCTAGAGGTCATACAAGTGAGGGTAGAATTAAGCTGGAAGAAAACATGCAATATATACTCACCAAAATTATGAAAAGAATGTAGGAGCAGGGAGAAAAGGCATGATGAAGAAAGCAAAGCATCTGTACATTAAAATATAAAAAAGAAAGGGTGTGTGAGAACAAAATGTAAATCACAGTCACTGATACACAAAATAGTAGCAATATCTCTACGCTCCTGTTCCTTCTGAGAGACCTGACTAGTGGGAGTGGTGTGTCATTTGACACTAGCATTAAGTCAGTCTGTAATAAAAATAAGATGGTGTCAAGAACCATGTGTAACTTCCTCTTATTTTTTTTATCCTTGGCTATCTATAACAACTATTTTAAATAACATTATTATCTGAATAAAAGCTAGTTCTGTGACATTTTTATGGAGTTTGATACTAGAGGCTGCATTTGTTTGAACTTCTCTAAAGTAAATTGCTTGCATATTTTCTGTTACAAGTTTTCATGTATAACAGTGGAAAAACTAAGATTCAGAACTTGAAAACAAGCAAAACAGTTTACTTTTATTTATTTATTTATTTTTGCAATTTTAATAAAAGCAACTTGGTTGCTGTTACCTGTGTATGTCTTTTTCATGCCATTGCACCACCAGAATGTTTCTTGTGCCATCTTTCTAGCCTTGGATTTAGATATCGCTTCTAGAACAACCATTGTGTTTACACTTGTACATGCACCTGTTTCAATACCGGAAGCTGTGAATACTCACTACAGGTGAACGTGTGATAATTCAGAACACTGTAAGTGTACAATAATTTTTTCTATTACAGAGGAAGTAGCATTCTAAGTATTTATTCAACACTTTCAAACTTACAGAGGAGAAAGAAAGATATATTTATGTATTAAATGTACATTTGGAGCCAAATGTCAACCATAAAGGAAGTGATCATATATAACGATTTGGCTTTACAAGAATAAGCAGGTCTAAGAATCTATACATTAAAATGTAACTGATCTTAAATGCAGACTGCAAATCTGTTAGTTTGGTAAATTAATCAAAATGAAACACAATCCACATTAGACAATATCATTACTACAAAAACATACCTAATATGTGATTCTTTGAACTTGACAGTAACCAAGGATTCTGGTAAATAAAGCTAGATGAATATGGTTCCATATTGAGCGCATGTAACATATCTGTACACAGATATAGAATCCTGATGCTGCCATGTGAAATTTCATTAGTCCCAGAAACCTTCCAGGGAGTTGTGGCTTCTATATTAGATTATACAGTAAATATCATTGATGACATCTTAATCTGATGGACCACAAAACTGGAACAAGATCAGTGTCCGGTTAAACAACTGGATAGACCAAGACAGAAAAGCTTAAAGTTGAAGAAAAACAAATGCCAAATCTGTGTAACATCACTCAGGTACATGAGATGTAGTTCATCATCTGTAGGACTTGAATTATATTCTGATAAAACGAAAGGAAGCATTAATGTGCAAAAGTCTCATGATACCTTTATTTGTGTCCTACGCATGGTATACTGTCTATTTAAATTTTGTATAAATTTATCAGATGTAATAGTACCATGAATGAAGCTTCTAGATAGTTGTCTTAAATGGCTTTAGGAACAAAACAGGGGAAATAGCTTTAACATGTTCAAAAAGGGTCTATATTAAGTCAGCGAAATGGAATTGCAGCTCATGCTGGTTCACCAACACATGAACAATTAAATCCCACAACAGTGAAACCCCAGGTCACTGATTTTTCCCCAGGAAAAAAAACGGTAAACCATAAAACACAACACACAACTTAAAACATAGCAGAGTTGGGGGCTTCACCCCCCCAGCCCCTAATGTGGGGGGCTGTGCCTCCCCACCCGTAACTAAATATACCACCTCCGAGATCACACTACAGTTGGGTAAAGGGCAATGTCATGGCTCAGGCTAAGTGATTTTTTTCCCCTGGGAAAAAAATCGCTGACCTGAGCTGTCGTTGAGAGATTTTGTTCTATATGTGCTGGCAAAACGGCATTTGCTGTTATGCCATTTTGCTGACTTAATATAGACCTGTTCAAAAATACAGAACTTATGCTCACATGTTGTGATGTGTCCCAGCCTAGCATAATGCAGGTAGATGAAAATCAAAAAGGGCTTGAATAAGTCTTGTTGCAGCAGAATAGACAAAATGCATATGGGTCAAGGTCTTTGACAGATTCTCAACAATGTTATGTTAAGTCTGAGAATGATAATGCCTGTCATGACTTTTGATTGTAAGCAACTGCATAACCAACATATAAATACAGTAGAAAAATCATAGTGTAAGTAGATCATAAAAAACTATAGAACTACATATAGTCCCTGTAAATCTCCAGACTGTATTTATAAAAATTTGACCTGCAATTTCAACACAAATGTCCTAAGCTTATGCATTTAGGAAATATATTAAGTAGGGTATGTACTCAGGTGTGTAAGGACTTGCTTGTTTGAAAGAGATTCAGATGGGCTGTGTGTTGCTTCCCTGCTGAAAATCTGCAATAAGTCAAACCTTAGACACAAGATGACTATATTGTGAAGCTGATAAATGATGCCATTATGTAAAGATAACCAGATAATGCCAAATCACTTTATCCTTTGAAATAATCTTATTTAAACATAAATAAATAAAAAAAACAACAAAACTACACTTGTGCTCAAAACACTTTTATTCAAAAATAAATCACAGTAAGTACTTTCAGCTTTTGAGAAAACTTCATCAGAATATGAAGATATACTGATTCATCATTTCATTGTGATATGACAGTAACATAATTGATAATGCTTCAGTTGTCTTATGTCTAAAAATACTTTATACAATGTTTGTTTTATTGATGTCAGTAACACTGCAGATGTTTAGCCTCCCTTGCCAGTAGTATTCCTATCACTCAACCTCGTCTTCTACATCTAACCTGTTTTTCACTTGCTGGACAAAATCCATCACTGAAAACAAAAACTCTGAACTGCTAGCATTTTTTTTGATAGTCCACATACAGTAATAGCTGTGTTTCCTATTTACATAGCAAATAAATGCTCATACATTCCTGCATGGAGGATTCTCCTTGCCTTTCCTACATAATATTTTTTGCATGTTTTTCAGCTAACCATATATAATACATAAGCAGATTTACAGTTAAACTTTCATGATATGCACACTTTTCTACCATTTAAAATTAATGTAGATGTACCATCTGATACATGTTTGTAAATGTGCCTGTTACAGTGCTTAACTTTTATTTATGAAGGTTCCTTAACCTAGACTGGATGATATATTTACAATTTTTGCCTCTTTCTAAAAAATGGAAGTGTCTCATATTTTGCTGATACCATTGGGGAAGCCTTCTAGTATCTTCTAGATGTTTCTTCTATTTTCAGAATTTCAGGAACATCTGATATACTGTACAACAACACTGCTGCATGAAAATATTTACTTTTACTACTAGTATTTTTAGCTACCTCCCTTCTACGTGTGAGTTGGTAGATGGTCATGATGCCTGGGCTGACCTCTTTCATTCTATTTTTAAACAAATCTATTAATAAATGCATATTTTGTTCTCATTTACAAACATTTAACCATTTTCAGGTAGGCAGCTAGTTCTACCAAAATGTCATTTCACAAATATTGCCTTTTAAACTTTTAGGTGGTATGCTGCTGTAATTCAACTGTTATCTTAAATTATTTATGTATTTATTTATTTGTCTGTTTGTTTTTTAAAGATTTTTGTTTCCAACTGCTTGTGGTCCTTGTAAACTTCCAAATACAAACAGATGATTACATTAAAATAAAATCTGAATGAAAAATTCAACTATACATACAGTGTTAATAAAATTAAAAATGGATTTAAGTTATTCATACTGTTCTTCTACAATATCAAAATATGATCTAAAAAGTAATCAGTGACTTCTGATTTAAAAATAAATTATTTTTTCCATCATATCATGATCACATTTGCATTGCTAAGGACCAAAGCTGCCCCCATCACTGTGAAAACATTGTTTTATTTCAAAGACTTGTGTTTTTTGCAATGTGTTGATTATTACCCTAAATTTTAGGAAGCTGTATAAATGCAATATATAACAAGTCAGGGTGTAGTCAATGTCATAAACTCTATTTTTGTGAGACATGGAATGCAACAAGTGATAGTCACTGACAATATTTTGCAATTCATCAGCTAAGGATTTCAAATATTCCAGAAGAAAAGGGAATATAAACACTTAACCTCAAATACTAGATATCCACAAAGCAAATAGCAGAATGTATGGTGCAAACTGAGAAAAATCTGTTAGAATGGGTAAACATCCCAGTTTATTTGACTACTATTGGTCTGTTTTGACATGTAGAAATATACTGTTGTAGTCCATTTTTTTTCCAATTCAGCTTCTGATGGGTAGATCCTTCTTACCAAAATTATCAGCTTCATTTTCACCGTTAGTTCTGGACAGTAAGCAATCTGCAATTGTACTGTTAGGAGCAACAAATAGAAACATAAATTCTATTTCACATGATTAGCAAAGAATCTGCCCTTTCTGGAAAAAAAATAGTAAATGTGCAGAAACAAATGGATGATGCACTCAGCACAGTACTCAGTAAATCAAATTATAAAAGACCATAGCTGCTTCAAGATAAAAATATTATATATGGTAGAAATAGAAAACATTTACAGTAGATACCTGATGCAGACAGTTGTAAAAAAACTACAGAAAGAAGCAGTACAAGAAGGTCCTGAAATTCCCACAGTAAGAGGGCAAAAGGATTCTACTGCTAGTTGTGGAAGAATGAGTTGGTTCTGGTTTACTTTGCTGGCAAAATCTGAAGAAGATGAGTTGTTGCTAAAATCTTCTATGTCTGACATGGGCAAAATTCTGAAACACAGAACATTTCTAATCATTTAGTTAATTTTAAATCAGTACTGACCATTAATCATAAAGTAATGTGTGATCACAAAGCCAGCAATGCTAATGTGAATGATACACATAAACATTCTCATTATGGTAGACTGATTGAAAAGCTTGTAAGGTTTGATGACTGTGCATAGAAAAAAAATCATGTAAATATGGGATTGAATCAATTTCTGTGTAACTGTACTTCACATTATACACATTAACTAGAGTCAAGATTTTATAAACTGTATATAAAACTGAATGGGATGCCTGCCATGTGATGCTGGCTTCAGCCTGGATGTAGCACATAGGGTTACCACCTGTCCCACTTTGAGAGGGACAGTCCCTCTTTGGGCAGTTGTGTCCTGCAAAAAAAATTGTTGTTGTTGTGTCTTTTGGCTTTTCCCGGTTAGGGGTCACCACAGCGGAACTCCGGTCCGCTAATGGTTGGCAGTAGATTTTTACGTGCTGAGTTGCCGGCCCTGATGCACAACCTTCAATGAAGGTACGCCTATTCGCACATGTCTCCACACAGAAGACACTCTAACTGAGAATTGAACAAGACAACGTCTTACTGTGAGGCGACAATGCTACCACAGCACCAAATTGTAAAAATGGCAAATGTTCTGAGATTGTAGGACAAATTTATTTTCTATATTTTATGTAATAGTTGCATAAAACAGTTATTCTCTATCTGAAACACCTAAATGTTATAAGAAACAGAATAAGCAACTCAAATGCTACAAGAGTAAGCTTTTATTTAGGCAAAAACGTGAAGTCCTGACCTTTGTACTGGCCGTGGGTATGTCTCGGCCTATAAAATCTGATGTTTGTACTCAAAATGTCCCACTTTGGGCATTTGAAAAGGTGGCAACACTAGTATTACAGGGCAATACCTGCTTTTGAACACCTCTTTAGTTAACCCTAACAGTTTGTAATAACTATTTTAAGTTACAAATATGAAAATGTGGACATGCCACATTCTTGGAGATGACTGAGAGCAATGGAGTTAGATATGAAGGAGGAAAGGGGAGCAGAGGACATGGATGGTGGCTGAAAGCAGGAAAAGCTTCTTCCCAAAAAGGGTTCTGAGCAACTGGAATATAATACCTGAGAAATTTTTGAAACATATGGATTCAAAGCTGCTTTGGACAAAGCAAAGAAAGAATGGAACAAAGGTAATAAAGGGATAGCATCACAGAAGATGGCTGCAACACAAACATGGACGCAGCAGAGCATTGGATGTCTTCACATAAAGGTATAGGCTATTGATAAAACTGACTGCCCAAGGAGCAGAAGCTGTTAGAAGGTGAATGTTTACAGTAAAGTCTCTAAGCAATGGAGGGCCATTAAGTTCAGTGCTTGGCCCTATACTGTTTATTTATTTTTTTTTTTGTGTCAAATACTTATGCTGGGGATTTCACAGAACACACCATCTGTTAGCATGTTTTATTTATTTATTTAGTTATTTTATTTTATTTTGTTAATTGGCTCAATCCAGCTGTGCTAAAGACTTCTTTACAACAAACATCTAGGGAGAAAATGTCCAGAATACAAATGGTAGATGTGTTTAATAGAGTAGCCAGTCAATCGAAGTAGCTTTTCTTTAGAATGTGTAAGGTAACTAAAATATCTGGAGAACACCTTTATTTATATTGAAAAAAATTAGCTTGAAGAAACTACAATCAGCTGAAGCAGCACCAAAAGAAAAAGTTATCAAAGAACAAACAAATCAGTACCAAAGTTCTTTCATTCAAATTAAATCATGAACTTTATCAGACCTAAAAACAAAATGGAGGATGTCTCTTAAATATATCACTAGTCACATGACGTGATTTAAACAGCCATAGTTGTTTAAGTGATATCAACCAAATGAAATGTTTTAAGAACTGTGTATGTTGAAAACTAATTAATTAATCCACATATAATATAAACAGCAAATAACAGATAACATTTTTATAAATCTAAAAAACTGTTACTTGACTTTAAGCAAACACTTAATATTGATATTCTCATGTAAACCTGGTAATCTGTCAGCCTGTAAAAGTATTTGACAGTTTAATTCCCTCACCTTTAAGGAGCAATATCTCCACAAAAAGAACCGGGTGTAACATAATCCAAAAAAAATCTTAAAATTAAAACAAGTCAGTGAATGTTTGCCTAAAGCATTTGTAACACCTTCTTTTCGATGGCTGACACATGTTCATAAATTTTCTTTGAGAGCTGTTAGTCTTCCCTACATAGAAACAATCACATGTTTCATAGCAGCTAGATAAACAATGAAGGTAGAATTGCTAGTGAACCTACCTTTTGCCCAAAACTGTGTACCATTGTGCCTCAATATAACGTTTGACCTCTCATTGATGAACCTGCAAAATTTGCAAGCATTACACAGAAACATCGCATTGCTCCTAGTAACAACTTCAATAGGAATGTTCTCAAAAAGCTTTCTCAAATCAAAATGTTTCTTATAGCTAAACGTAGGTTAAGACCTAATGACAGAACTTAAATCACTGTTGCCTAGTATGATGTTTCAATTTTTGCTGATACTTTTTCTAATATCATAAGTGTCTAAAGATATAGGTAAAGGCAAAGTTCTTGTTCTACCTAAATCTGGAGAACAACCTGTACCTGCTTCTTTAAGATTGTCTGGTAAGCCTGGCAACAAAATGGGGGAAACCTTTGTGGACTTAAAACTGTTAACTTCATTATTAAGCCTGTTGAGAATTAAATCTTGGTAACCCCACTCTTTGAAAAGCTGTTTAAGATGAAGAACCTATACGTCAAATGTCTCATCGTCACTAAACAAGCAACTTAATCGGATGAACTGGCCCCTGAATATATTGTTTTTCATAAATCTTAGATGTTGTCTATCCAAAGAGAGGTAATTGTTGGTAAAGATAGGTTTTGAAAGATGTTTCTATGAAATATAGAATTTTTAACATCCAATTGAATTTCCAGGTCTAAGAAATTCACTGAAACTCCTACACTTCCTGTAGTGAAAGAGAGAAAGTCTGTACAGCTATTCAAATATAGAATGAAACTGTCCAGCTAGTCTGAGTACCCCCACATATAAAAATAAAAAGGGCATCAGTGTATCTTTTGTAGAAAAAAACCTTATTAAACAAGGATTGCCAACACATAAACTCATGTTCTCACTGACTCATGACAATGTTGGTGTATGATGGTGCCATCCTGGCTCCCATAGTTATGCCCCTTTTCTGTTTGTAATAAACACCACTGAGCAGAAAAATGTTGTCTAAAAGTAGTTCAGCAAGTGAACATACCATGTTGGTAAATTGTTGTCATAGCTGGTAAACTTACAGAAAAACTCTGTAATCAATGTCAGACTCTTGTAGAATATTAGTGTATAGAGAAGGAGCATCTAGGGTCACCATACACTTTCCTCAGTGTGTAAAAGTAGAATGTTGTAACAAGTCTAATAAAGCCCAGGAGTCCCTTAAATAAAAAGCAGACCTCTGGACCAAAGGGTTCAAAATGGAGTCCAAAAATAGAAATGTGCTCTGTATTACTACAGCTATAATAGGTTTAAAGGGTGGAAAGCTTCCTTCTTCAATGGTTTTGTGAATTTTTGGAATTCCCAAAAAAAGAAATAAGCCATTTTGGGAAAGTCTGTCTACAAATAAACAAAAGTGTATATGTCTATCTGCCCTTGATGTAACACATCCAATAAAATACTATTAATCTTATGAAAATGAGAACTAATCTCACCAATGGAAGTAACTTCATAATAAACAGTGACTGTTAACATACCTGACAAAATCAGTGTGATCCATAGGAATGGTACCATCCCCTTGTAAGCTTTCATAATTCTTAAACCAATTGCTCTCCTACATTCAGACAGAGCTTGCTTTTCAGATAGTAAAACCTATTTAACCTCAAATCAAAAAGTGGAACTACATAATGTATGACCATGTCACCCAAGATAAGCTGGAAAACATGCAAGATTACAGAGATTTGGGTTGTGACAGAAAGAGATCTTTAAGATCAGTTAACTAACTTGACCATTATAAAATTCATATAATTCTGTCATCTGGAAAAGTGCATTGTTTCCATTCTTAATGCCATTTAGTTTGCAAAACTGAAGGCACATGGGATGAAACTAAGCACAGATAAGACAGTCGTAATGGCAGCAAATTGTGGAAATCAGAAAAAGCTGAGAATTGACATAGACGGGAAGATAGTGAAACATGTTAGTAGCTTCAAGTATCTGGGAGGGCTGGTTGAGGAGAAGGGAAGTCTGAATGAAGATGTCAAAGCTAGAATCAACGGAGCTGCAGCCAACTGGAACAGAGTCTCAGGTGTGGTGAATGTCAGATGAATGCCAAAGAAGCTGAAAAGTAAGGTGTACAAGACAATAGTGTGGCCAGTACTACTGTATGGTACAAAAACCCGGGCAGTAAAGGTATAGCAGATGAGAAAGCTAGAGGGGATGGAAATGAAGTGCCTGAGAGGGGTGGTAGGCTGGACACTGTGGGAAAGACGAAGAAATGAGGGCATAAGAGCAGAACCCAGAGTAGCTCCAATTGCAGAAAATATCAAGGAGAACAGATTACGGTGGCTTGGGCACATGTACAGAAAAGCAATCTGGTGAAAATATTTGGGACAGACAGGAAGAAGGTAAGAAGAAATAAGGATGTCCAGCAAAGAGGTCAATGGATTGTGTCAGAGAAAATCTGTGACAGGCATGAGTCTTGAAGAAGGCAGGAGTGTGGCATTGAATCAAGAGAGATGATGAGAGATAACATGATACCCTGACCCCATGTAGAAAATGGGAAATGGGGGGCTGATGACGATAATGACTTTAACTATCCCTCTATAAACTGTGAAATGTACACTGCCTCAAACTCACAGGCACAGTGCCTATTATACCTTATTAAGAAAAACACATTGGAAAAGACAGTGCATGTTCCAACCAGAGGATCAAACAAACTGGATCTGCTACTCACCAACACTAGTGAGGCTGGATTACAAAGCTTTCTTATTTGAAGTAAAAATCAACCCAGAAAATCCAGCTAAACCAGTGACAGTTAGGAACTACTCACAGGCAAACTACATCTCTTAAGCGACAGTTTGTCAAACTTCAAAGCTCCTTCCAATCCCAGGACCACACAGAGTCGCTATAAAACCATGTGCATGGCTTCACAGAAGTTGCAGTATTTGCCAGAATTAAACCCAGAGAAAATACTAAAAACAAACACCACTGGTGGAATCCTTACCTAAACAGGATATATAATAAAAGAAGAAATCTCATGGCCAAAATCAGGAAAAGCAACTGCCTTAAAAATCAGTGCTCTTTTATTCAATTAAACAAGAAACTAAAAGGTCTAATTAAGTCCAACAAGCCAACTATGAGGTCAGGATAGCCTTGCTGGCTAAGAATAATCAGTAGCCTTAGAAATAATACACAATAGTGTGCTGAACTGGTGGTGAACAGTACTTCCTACATCAGTCAGGGTGACATAACAAATCTACTGGCTGATAAATTCAGCTCAGACTTCACTCCCTACTACCTCCCAGCTGAACAAGTTGAAATCCACTCCAACATACTTCCTCCAGGTATCAGAATGACCAGCTACTGGCAGTACTCACAAAAGCCAGAAAACACCACCTCCAAGAGTTTTGACAACATGCACAGTTGCCTCCTGAACAGTCTGAAACATGACCTATCTGGACCACCTGAGGCACTGTTCAACTACAATCTTGAAACAGGCTACTTTCCAAGTGAATGGAGGAACACAACAGTCATTCTTCTCCACAAGGGCAGACCATCTACCAGTCTAGGGAGCTACAGACCTATCAGCCATAGAAAGAATTATAATGGAAATAATAAAGAAGGACATTGGCAACCTATTGATACTGGACTCATCCTAATTTAGTCTTGTTAAGGGAAGGTCATGCCTACTTAACCTGGTAGACCTCTTTGTGAAGGTCACCAAGGTGATGGATGAGGGTAAAACAGTGCATGCAGTGTATCTTGACCTAGCTAAGCAGTTGATACAATACCTCAGTCAGGTATTGTTGACAAAATCTCCAAGTTAGGTGTAATTCCTTACATAACTCATTGGATTTTTGTTTGGCTTGCAAGCAGGACCTAAGAAGTCAGGATTTATGAGACCATCTCCACAAGGAGACTGGTCATCAGTGAAGTACCCCAAGGCTCCATGCTTGGCCCACTTCTGTTTGTCATCTACTTCTCAGAAGTCAAGGCTAAAGTTAAAAGTCTCTGGCTCACCAGGTTCACAGATCACTTGAAGTTGGTAGCTGTTATAAGTTCTCGCCAAGGCACAAACATCTTGCAAGTGTGTTTAATATGGACAGATAACTGGTGCCAAAGCCATGGCCTAAAACTTAGTGGCAAAAAATGTATTAAGTTGACCTTTGGTTGACTGTCAATGCAAGTTAATTACTCTAGCAAATAAATGCCCCTAAGTGTTGACCCAGTAGTAAGGGATCTGGGAACATATGTAGACAGCAAACTGGCCTTTGTCAACAAGTAGCTAAGATAATAAGAAAATCATTCTATGTCACCCATCTTATAGGTAAGAGTATGGTATCCAGGCCTAAGGCATTTATAGTATCACTCTACTTGGCCCTTATTAGATCCATTGTTGAATACAATGCCTCCTTTGACATGTATTTAACCAGACACTTGTAACAGTTGGAATACCCACAAAGGTTTCTCACCAGAAGAATTCAGGGCATGAATACCCTGTCTTACACTGATTGCCTGAAAGCTCTGTCTTTGCATTCAGTCTCCCACAGCCTGCTGAGAGGAGATCTTTGCCTGATTTACAAGGCTTCCTTAGATGCAGCCCTGATGGATCTGTTGCACAATGACAAAACTAACAGTGCCAGAAACAATTGATTCAGGAATCTGAACTTGTGACATAAACAGAATGTGCTGGAGAGACATATGCGTCCCAAAGGATTTTCACACTTTGGAATTGCCCCCCCCCCCCATCCATGTAAAACAGAGTTCATCCCTGACCCTATAAAAACAAAATTTTGACAATTGGATGGGAAATCATAATTTATCTCCCAGTCTGGTTCATAGGTTCGTAGGTAGGTACTAAGCTATCAGCCCTAGGGCCTATACAAGCCCAGCCAAAAAGGTACCCTCGCTTTTGCCACCCAAGAAAATTATTTTCCTGTGTCACTGTCGAGCAGAGCCACAGAAATGATCCCCAGGGTGAATTTCCTATTTCCCATCTAATCATCAAGATTTTTCTTGAAGAGTGCTAATGAGGAGCTTTGTTTGTTATAGATAGGTAGTTTATTCCAGAGTATGGGAAGTCTCTGGGACAGTAATCTATCCCTCCAGCATGTTCTGTTTGTTGTGGTGACAAGGTTTAGGTCCCTAGAGCATGTAGCTCGGAGGGATTGTGATTTCTTTAAGTGGAGCATGACCAACAGCTCTGGGTTTGACATATCTTTGTATGTTAGGCAGAGATCACCTCTGAGTAGGCGATATGTGACGGAGTAAAGCTGCAGTTTTTTTAAGATGGTCTGCGTAGGGCATCTGTTTGAGGCAGGTAATCCTCTTTGTGAGGTATTTCTGTGACCTTTCCAGTTGTTGTAGATGTCTTGTGAGGTACCTACCAAAAAGGGCATTGTACTCTATAATTGGTCTAATGAGTGATGAATAGAGGGGAATACTTTTTTTCTGGATGAGAAACCTTTTGTGATGAGGTGTGCCACGTAGAAGGATTTCCTGACTACTGTGGTGATGTGATTATCAAAGGAGAGACTACTGTCCACCTGTGTCCCAAGATCTCATTACACTTTCGGTGTTAAGTATACTACCGCCTATGCTGTAGTTCATGTGTAGAGAGTTTTTACCAAAGGAGATGACAGTGCACTTTTTGGCATTCAGCTTCAGGCCATGGCTTTGACACCAGGCATCTGCCTCAGTGAGGCCCTTTTGTAGGATGTCCATATCATTAGGAGTCTCGATTATGGCTTCTAGTTTGCCGTCATCTGCAAACTTCATTAGCCAAAGACCTTCTGTGTTAGCCTGTACTTCAGAGAAGTAGATACCAAACAGGAGAGGACCCAGGACTGAACCCTGTGGTACACCACTTGTCACTGGTCTGAAGTCGGATTTGGAGTCTGCTACTTTCACAGTGTGGGTTCTGTCAGTGAGCCAGTTGGTAACCCATCTTGTGACATAGGGATTTATACCTAGTTTAGTGAGTTTATCTATAATTCCAGAGTGGGGGATGGTGTCGAAAGCCTTGGCAAGATCTAGATAGGCTGTGTGAACCACCTTACTCTTGTCTACGGCTTTGGTGACTGCTTCAAATAAGTCTATCAGGTTTAGGAGACATGATCTGCCTTTTACAAACCAGAACTTAGTTGTGTCCAGAGTTTGGAGATTACCAATATCTTTGTTTATACGTTCCATGATGATACGTTCCATGGCCTTGCAGACCAGGCTTGTCAGGCTAATGGGGCTGTAGTTCCCGGGGTCTGTGGTGGCTCCCCGTTGTGGAGTGGGATAAACGTCACTGTGCGCCATTCAGCGGGCACAAAGCCTGAGGTGAGGCTATGATTGAACATGGTACTTAGGTGGGGTGCCAGTTCATTCTGTAGTTCATGTAGAATGCAGCCTGGGATGTTGTTGGGTGCCATGGATGCTGTGTTCTTGGCTTTGGAGAGTGTGGTTTTTACTTGTGCAGCCAGGATTACAGGAACTTTGCATTCTTCCGGTATAGAGAATGGCCCTTTAGGGGATGAGAGGGGGGTAAAGTTAGCACTGAACCTATCTGCTAGGATGTTGGCAATATCAGTTGGGTCTGTATATTTAATGCCATTGTGCTGTAACTCAGAGCAGATCTGAGTGTTACCATTGAGATTCTTGACATAGCTATAGAATGCTTTGTGGTTGTCTTTAGAATCAGTGGTGATTTTGTTTTCATAACTAGATTTGGAGGATTTTATCAGGGATCACAGCTTCTTACTGAGGCTGACCAGGGAGCTCCTCCACTCATGGCATTTTACTCTCTTTTGCAACAGTTTCTTCCTTCTGTTGTATAGTTTGTTTATGGCAGGGGACCACCAGATTGGCTTCCTTTTTTTGGAGGATAGCATCTTGGTTCTGTTTGGGATAGCATGATCCATGCACTTGTCTAAGTGCTTATAAAGTGCAATTGTGTAGGATTCAGTAGTCATAACTGTATTGTCCATCTGCATGGGTGTCATGAAGTTCACCACTTCTGTCTTAAGAAGCATGAAGTTGGCTTTGGAGAAATGTTTTACCGTGGTTTCCTTAATGGGGGGTGGGGGCAGGATGTGGAGATCTAGGGTGATTAGCTTATGGTCGGATCAGACCAATGAGGCGTTGACTTCAGGTGTGGAACACCGGTCACTCATGTTGGTAATGACTAGATCTAGGATATTGTTACCCCAGGTGGGGGTGTGGATAAGTTGATCCAGGGCATTGGAGTTTATGAATTCCAGAAAGTGTTGAGCAAAGGAGTTGGTACATGAGTAGTTTTCCCAGTTAATGGTGGGGTAGTTGAAATCACCCATTATTAGGGTGTTTTGTTGAACCCTAATATTTTTCAGTACATCAAGAAAAGAGGAGTGGGAATCATGGAGCATGTGGGGGATCTGTAGCAAGCTACAATTTGGATTGCAGTTTTGCCCAGAGTTAGTTGCACTTGGATAACCTTGGATGCATTATGCTGAGCAACTAGCCTGGAAGTGTGGATATCCTTAATGAATATGGATACACCTCTGCCTTTGGTGTTCCGGTCCAGGTTACATGGCCAAAAAGTGTGGTATGAGTTATAGCCTGGTAGTGCAGGGGTGCTCTCTGGAGCCTTGAACCAGGTCTCAGTCACTGCACAGATATCAATGTTCTCCATTTTAAGGAGTGCCTCGAGTGAGTGCATTTTGAGATTTAGACTTCTAGCATTGAGTAGCATCACCCTCAGTTTATGCTTGCCTGTTCCTGTTACGGTGGTGAATTTGTCATTTGAACCTTGCCTAAAAAAGGCACTATAGGGGCGGCAAGAACCTTAGCCAGTATCCGGAATCCCAGGGGTGACAGGTGCAGGCCATCTCTGGCAAAGCATTGTGGTCTGTCGACCATGTCATCCCAGGCAGACAGATACTGGATCCCTTTAGAATGACACCAGAATCTTAGCAAATTGATGAAGTCAATCATTTTGTCCTTGTACTGCGGTATCATTCTGGGTGATGGCAGAATGCTACTCAGGGCTAGGGTCATACCTGCCTGGGCTACAAGATCGAAGAGCTCTTCCATGTCTCTTTTCATGTAGTCCAGGGAGGTATGTCTCAGGTCATTCACACCAACATGGACAATGACAGAGTCATATTTGTACTTGTTGTGGAGTGACCGGAGTGTGTGGGTTATGTGGTGGATCCTGGCACCTGAGAGGCAGCTGACAGTAACCTTCTCCTTGTTTAGCCTGGTGAGTGGGACATCAGTGTGCCTGACGATAGAGTCACCTTTGACTAGTGTATTGGGTATGTTGTTTTGCCTTATTGGCTGTGGTTGAGTGCCACACTGAGTCTGCGGGCTATGTGTCATTTGGGTTATGTTGGGGGGTGGAGGTTGCTTGCATTTCTGCTTTGGAGGTCTCTGTTGCTTATGCAGATTATTATTGAAAAACTGCAAATGTTTTTGTGTTTCTATGTGTGGATTTTGGTGGTGTAGATTTAATGAGATTATGTGATGAGTGTGGTGTGGTGCAAGTGTTTACCTTCTCCTCTTGACTGTCAAGTTCAGTCTTGGTTGGAGAGAGCGTTACCTCCAGTTTGGCTAGATAAGTGCATCTCTCATAGGTTGTAGTATTGGGTGGTAGGAGGAGAGGGTTGTCTGTGTACATGAGGCAATTTCTACATTGCCCCAAGATGCCAAGATTCATCAGATAGACAGGAGAGAACACTGGGAGCTGACCCTTGGACATGCCTGAATAAAAAACTATTTTCCTCTAGATAAGTGAGGAAAGTGAGTACAAGAGCTGTTTTTCTCTAAGCAAGTGAGGAAAGTAAGTACCAAAACTGTTTTCCTCTAGGTAATGAGGAAGGCTGAGTGCTGTAGTAATTAGTAGCTTATTTAGTGCTTACAACAAGTTTTGAACAAGTGCTCATCACAAATAAGCAAATTCAAGTGCTAAAACTAAGAATCTGTATCTGGACTAAACTAGTTACAGGAAAGGGGGGAAACAAGTGCAAATGCGGGCTTTTAAATCAGAAAGCTGAGAGATGGAAAAACTGCCCAAACAGCCAATAACTACAATTTCTGGGCCAGAACTACTCCTTATGTGGTAGATAGGTTACCTAGTGCTTACCACTCCCACTGATAAGCTAGAAGGCTTCCCTCCAACACAGAAAGCTTGGGGGGTTCAGAAGCTTACATACAGTCCTGGATACAGCAAATCTGAATCCGGACTACACTAGTTACAGGAAAGGTAGGAAACAGGCTTAGATTATTATTTTTTTGTTATACAGAAAAGTAGTTAAAACAGCAGTAAAAACAATTCAAATGCAGTGCAAGCTAGCACACTTTAGTATGTAGCAATGTTAGACCAAACAGTTTTAAAAAATGCAATTAAATTAAAAATCACTAAAACAAGTGCAGAAGGAGTCTATTAGATAGAATGAGGTAAAGAGAGGGGACTGGGGGGAGTGTCCCAGATCAAATCTACAGTGGGGCGGCAACTGCAAAGCCTTCAGATTTAAACAACAAGACAGGAATAGGTGCTTATAAAGTGCAATTGTGTAGGATTCAGTAGTCGTAACTGTATTGTCCATCTGCATGGGTGTCATGAAGTTCACCACTTCTGTCTTAAGAAGCATGAAGTTGGCTTTGGAGAAATGTTTTACCGTGGTTTCCTTAATGGGGGTGGGCAGGATGTGGATATCTAGGGTGATTAGCTTATGGTCGGATCAGACCAATGAGGCGTTGACTTCAGGTGTGGAACACCGGTCACTCATGTTGGTAATGACTAGATCTAGGATATTGTTACCCCAGGTGGGGTGTGGATAAGTTGATCCAGGGCATTGGAGTTTATGAATTCCAGAAAGTGTTGAGCAAAGGAGTTGGTACATGAGTAGTTTTCCCAGTTAATGGTGGGGTAGTTGAAATCACCCATTATTAGGGTGTTTTGTTGAACCCTAATATTTTTCAGTACATCAAGAAAAGAGGAGTGGGAATCATGGAGCATGTGGGGGATCTGTAGCAAGCTACAATTTGGATTGCAGTTTTGCCCAGAGTTAGTTGCACTTGGATAACCTTGGATGCATTATGCTGAGCAACTAGCCTGGAAGTGTGGATATCCTTAATGAATATGGATACACCTCTGCCTTTGGTGTTCCGGTCCAGGTTACATGGCCGAAAAGTGTGGTATGAGTTATAGCCTGGTAGTGCAGGGGTGCTCTCTGGAGCCTTGAACCAGGTCTCAGTCACTGCACAGATATCAATGTTCTCCATTTTAAGGAGTGCCTCGAGTGAGTGCATTTTGAGATTTAGACTTCTAGCATTGAGTAGCATCACCCTCAGTTTATGCTTGCCTGTTCCTGTTACGGTGGTGAATTTGTCATTTGAACCTTGCCTAAAAAAGGCACTATAGGGGCGGCAAGAACCTTAGCCAGTATCCGGAATCCCAGGGGTGACAGGTGCAGGCCATCTCTGGCAAAGCATTGTGGTCTGTCGACCATGTCATCCCAGGCAGACAGATACTGGATCCCTTTAGAATGACACCAGAATCTTAGCAAATTGATGAAGTCAATCATTTTGTCCTTGTACTGCGGTATCATTCTGGGTGATGGCAGAATGCTACTCAGGGCTAGGGTCATACCTGCCTGGGCTACAAGATCGAAGAGCTCTTCCATGTCTCTTTTCATGTAGTCCAGGGAGGTATGTCTCAGGTCATTCACACCAACATGGACAATGACAGAGTCATATTTGTACTTGTTGTGGAGTGACCGGAGTGTGTGGGTTATGTGGTGGATCCTGGCACCTGAGAGGCAGCTGACAGTAACCTTCTCCTTGTTTAGCCTGGTGAGTGGGACATCAGTGTGCCTGACGATAGAGTCACCTTTGACTAGTGTATTGGGTATGTTGTTTTGCCTTATTGGCTGTGGTTGAGTGCCACACTGAGTCTGCGGGCTATGTGTCATTTGGGTTATGTTGGGGGGTGGAGGTTGCTTGCATTTCTGCTTTGGAGGTCTCTGTTGCTTGTGCAGATTATTATTGAAAAACTGCAAATGTTTTTGTGTTTCTATGTGTGGATTTTGGTGGTGTAGATTTAATGAGATTATGTGATGAGTGTGGTGTGGTGCAAGTGTTTACCTTCTCCTCTTGACTGTCAAGTTCAGTCTTGGTTGGAGAGCGTTACCTCCAGTTTGGCTAGATAAGTGCATCTCTCATAGGTTGTAGTATTGGGTGGTAGGAGGAGAGGGTTGTCTGTGTACATGAGGCAATTTCTACATTGCCCCAAGATGCCAAGATTCATCAGATAGACAGGAGAGAACACTGGGAGCTGACCCTTGGACATGCCTGAATAAAAAACTATTTTCCTCTAGATAAGTGAGGAAAGTGAGTACAAGAGCTGTTTTTCTCTAAGCAAGTGAGGAAAGTAAGTACCAAAACTGTTTTCCTCTAGGTAATGAGGAAGGCTGAGTGCTGTAGTAATTAGTAGCTTATTTAGTGCTTACAACAAGTTTTGAACAAGTGCTCATCACAAATAAGCAAATTCAAGTGCTAAAACTAAGAATCTGTATCTGGACTAAACTAGTTACAGGAAAGGGGGGAAACAAGTGCAAATGCGGGCTTTTAAATCAGAAAGCTGAGAGATGGGAAAACTGCCCAAACAGCCAATAACTACAATTTCTGGGCCAGAACTACTCCTTATGTGGTAGATAGGTTACCTAGTGCTTACCACTCCCACTGATAAGCTAGAAGGCTTCCCTCCAACACAGAAAGCTTGGGGGGTTCAGAAGCTTACATACAGTCCTGGATACAGCAAATCTGAATCCGGACTACACTAGTTACAGGAAAGGTAGGAAACAGGCTTAGATTATTATTTTTTTGTTATACAGAAAAGTAGTTAAAACAGCAGTGAAAACAATTCAAATGCAGTGCAAGCTAGCACACTTTAGTATGTAGCAATGTTAGACCAAACAGTTTTAAAAAATGCAATTAAATTAAAAATGACTAAAAACAAGTGCAGAAGGAGTCTATTAGATAGAATGAGGTAAAGAGATGGGACTGGGGGGAGTGTCCCAGATCAAATCTACAGTGGGGGCGGGCAACTGCAAAAGCCTTCAGATTTAAACAACAAGACAGGAATAGGTGCTTATAAAGTGCAATTGTGTAGGATTCAGTAGTCATAACTGTATTGTCCATCTGCATGGGTGTCATGAAGTTCACCACTTCTGTCTTAAGAAGCATGAAGTTGGCTTTGGAGAAATGTTTTACCGTGGTTTCCTTAATGGGGGGTGGGGGCAGGATGTGGATATCTAGGGTGATTAGCTTATGGTCGGATCAGACCAATGAGGCGTTGACTTCAGGTGTGGAACACCGGTCACTCATGTTGGTAATGACTAGATCTAGGATATTGTTACCCCAGGTGGGGGTGTGGATAAGTTGATCCAGGGCATTGGAGTTTATGAATTCCAGAAAGTGTTGAGCAAAGGAGTTGGTACATGAGTAGTTTTCCCAGTTAATGGTGGGGTAGTTGAAATCACCCATTATTAGGGTGTTTTGTTGAACCCTAATATTTTTCAGTACATCAAGAAAAGAGGAGTGGGAATCATGGAGCATGTGGGGGATCTGTAGCAAGCTACAATTTGGATTGCAGTTTTGCCCAGAGTTAGTTGCACTTGGATAACCTTGGATGCATTATGCTGAGCAACTAGCCTGGAAGTGTGGATATCCTTAATGAATATGGATACACCTCTGCCTTTGGTGTTCCGGTCCAGGTTACATGGCCGAAAAGTGTGGTATGAGTTATAGCCTGGTAGTGCAGGGGTGCTCTCTGGAGCCTTGAACCAGGTCTCAGTCACTGCACAGATATCAATGTTCTCCATTTTAAGGAGTGCCTCGAGTGAGTGCATTTTGAGATTTAGACTTCTAGCATTGAGTAGCATCACCCTCAGTTTATGCTTGCCTGTTCCTGTTACGGTGGTGAATTTGTCATTTGAACCTTGCCTAAAAAAGGCACTATAGGGGCGGCAAGAACCTTAGCCAGTATCCGGAATCCCAGGGTGACAGGTGCAGGCCATCTCTGGCAAAGCATTGTGGTCTGTCGACCATGTCATCCCAGGCAGACAGATACTGGATCCCTTTAGAATGACACCAGAATCTTAGCAAATTGATGAAGTCAATCATTTTGTCCTTGTACTGCGGTATCATTCTGGGTGATGGCAGAATGCTACTCAGGGCTAGGGTCATACCTGCCTGGGCTACAAGATCGAAGAACTCTTCCATGTCTCTTTTCATGTAGTCCAGGGAGGTATGTCTCAGGTCATTCACACCAACATGGACAATGACAGAGTCATATTTGTACTTGTTGTGGAGTGACCGGAGTGTGTGGGTTATGTGGTGGATCCTGGCACCTGAGAGGCAGCTGACAGTAACCTTCTCCTTGTTTAGCCTGGTGAGTGGGACATCAGTGTGCCTGACGATGGAGTCACCTTTGACTAGTGTATTGGGTATGTTGTTTTGCCTTATTGGCTGTGGTTGAGTGCCACACTGAGTCTGCGGGCTATGTGTCATTTGGGTTATGTTGGGGGGTGGAGGTTGCTTGCATTTCTGCTTTGGAGGTCTCTGTTGCTTGTGCAGATTATTATTGAAAAACTGCAAATGTTTTTGTGTTTCTATGTGTGGATTTTGGTGGTGTAGATTTAATGAGATTATGTGATGAGTGTGGTATGGTGCAAGTGTTTACCTTCTCCTCTTGACTGTCAAGTTCAGTCTTGGTTGGAGAGAGCGTTACCTCCAGTTTGGCTAGATAAGTGCATCTCTCATAGGTTGTAGTATTGGGTGGTAGGAGGAGAGGGTTGTCTGTGTACATGAGGCAATTTCTACATTGCCCCAAGATGCCAAGATTCATCAGATAGACAGGAGAGAACACTGGGAGCTGACCCTTGGACATGCCTGAATAAAAAACTATTTTCCTCTAGATAAGTGAGGAAAGTGAGTACAAGAGCTGTTTTTCTCTAAGCAAGTGAGGAAAGTAAGTACCAAAACTGTTTTCCTCTAGGTAATGAGGAAGGCTGAGTGCTGTAGTAATTAGTAGCTTATTTAGTGCTTACAACAAGTTTTGAACAAGTGCTCATCACAAATAAGCAAATTCAAGTGCTAAAACTAAGAATCTGTATCTGGACTAAACTAGTTACAGGAAAGGTAGAAACAAGTGCAAATGCGGGCTTTTAAATCAGAAAGCTGAGAGATGGAAAAACTGCCCAAACAGCCAATAACTACAATTTCTGGGCCAGAACTACTCCTTATGTGGTAGATAGGTTACCTAGTGCTTACCACTCCCACTGATAAGCTAGAAGGCTTCCCTCCAACACAGAAAGCTTGGGGGGTTCAGAAGCTTACATACAGTCCTGGATACAGCAAATCTGAATCCGGACTACACTAGTTACAGGAAAGGTAGGAAACAGGCTTAGATTATTATTTTTTTGTTATACAGAAAAGTAGTTAAAACAGCAGTAAAAACAATTCAAATGCAGTGCAAGCTAGCACACTTTAGTATGTAGCAATGTTAGACCAAACAGTTTTAAAAAATGCAATTAAATTAAAAATGACTAAAAACAAGTGCAGAAGGAGTCTATTAGATAGAATGAGGTAAAGAGATGGGACTGGGGGGAGTGTCCCAGATCAAATCTACAGTGGGGGCGGGCAACTGCAAAAGCCTTCAGATTTAAACAACAAGACAGGAATAGGGATGATGGGTAGGGGAAAAAACATACCTTCAGCAGAGATCTGAAAAACTATACAGTGAAGCAAAAATAACAGTGCACAACTCTGAAGTCAGCCAGCAATGATATAAAATTAGTCAAGCAACAATTAACAGTACACAACTCTGAAGAGCCAGAAAAATATACTTAGCTCTGTATATCTCCAGATATTTTGAAGAGCACTCTGTCAGGACACAATGATATGTCCCATATATACAGAAGACATTAGTAAGAAAAGTATTATCCTAACAACCCCTGTACAAATCCTTAGCTACCTGCTTACTAACATGTCCCCAGTATGATGCTGGAGACTCACTTGGCTTGGCTAGGCTTGTAAGGGCCCTAGTGATCATTAGCCTAGTAACAACATATGAACCTATGACCTAGGTGACCTAAAGCTGATTACTATCTTAGGCTTTGAAGAAGCTAGGTGGGTGGGGACTACAGTCAGTGGCTGGTGCTAGTTTGTTCACTGTGAGAAAAGAGAGGTGGTCTGACTTGTTGCAATACAAAAGCCAATATGCATGATATCTTGCATGCAGCAATAGCTGATACATGTATGTGGTCATTGTCAAGTCATGAACCTGGTAGTCTTCATGGGTAATGTGTGGAAATGTACATGTCATTAGAAGAAGGCAATGCATATCTTTGCATTTGTGACTATACAAATAGCAGCCAAAGGGTGTGCTTAGGGCTATAAATAACAAATATCCTAATGGCTACTTGGATGATGGTCTCATGACTGATGATTACCCTACCATGTAAAAATGGGTCTGGTTCATTGAAAGAGGGTTGATGGTTAGCAGGCAGCAGGGATACAAAAGACTAAAAAAAAGTGAAAAAAGACTTCTTAGAAGTCACAGGTCATACAGATGTTCTGCCTGGTATTGCCATAAATCAGAGCTGTGATGGAGAACATCAGGCTACATTCATGTAATAGCATTCTTTTCTGTCAGGCGCTCTGCCATCATCAGCAGCCCTAGCTGAAGTCGAGATGATGCCAGAAAAATACATACTACCATCAGGATAAGCTCACAAGTTTAGCAGGTATTGTGCTGCCCTCCTACCAACTCTGTGGAAAACTACTAAGGCAGAAAGACACTTTCATACTACAGTCTGTAGTGAGGAATACATGCATTTGCTAGACAGACACCTGCACCTTCATCTGTAACAGTTATATAGATCAAAATGTTGAAATAACTGTTGATGTGCTATGTGCATTTCTTACGGTTTGACACAGATGCTATACCACTGATGTGACCATTATCACTGGTATTTTTCCATTTAAGAATGGTCATTTAGGGATTTAGCAGAAAATACAGTCCCATTAAAGCAGTATGGGCTGTAAGACAACCATTCTGTTACCTATCAATGGCTCTAATCTTATGTAATGGCACTACGTGTAATCATGAGGAAGGAGCCGCAGCTGTAATAGTGAAATGCTATGTGACTTTGCCATCAGAATGGCACCATTCTGTCATCGTCACATAAGAGTTGTGCCATGTCACTGTTCTTCCATGCATAGCACTCATACCTTGGAAATGCAACAGAGTATCATGTGGTACCATGAGGTTTCACAGCAGTAAAACAGATGCTGCCACTCTTTCAGACTTTGCCAAATATCAGTATGATGTTCCAATGAAATGCACTCTACCACCTAAATATATTACGTGACTGGTTTGTGACTATTTTTATGCTTTATGCTTCTGACATGCTCTTGTAATCTGAGTTTAATTTATTCAGACATTTGCCCTATTGAGTAAGAGTGTACTCTTCAGGGAAGCAGAGTTTCTGTCTGTTCTGTAAGAGTATAATCATCCTTACAGGAGACTTCTCTGTACTCCTTTAATGACTATACTCATCAGTGTTTTATAGTCTAATTTCTCAAGTTGTTGTACAGATGCATACATAAAACCAGCACAGCAATGTGGCACCTACAAGCTGACACGATTTGCAAAGCATGCATAGTGAAATGGTCAACAAGGGATGTACAGAACTGGAGATGTTAAGGAGTATTTGCAAAAAGTTATGAACAAAGACATATTTTCCATGTTTATAGTAATAATGCAAAAATGTAGTGTGCCATACTGTCATGTTAGGAGTGGGGTGTGCAAGCAAATGGTGTTAGCACAAAATAACTAAAACATGGAGGGGTATGTATAGATAATCAGAGCTATAAATGCTTTTTTGGTAAAACAGTTATGACTATTTCCTATAGCTTTCTTAACTGAATTCCTTTCACAAAAGCTGCGTGATCTACAGATGAGCAAAATGATGTCATCTTATATAAATATTAAGGCACACAATGTTGTCACTGACACTTGCCATCAAACACAAACAGTTTTGTCAATTAATACTGTTTTGAAATATTTTGAAACAATTATATGCGCAATTTGTATAGATTCTTTAGTATCACAAAAAAGCAGTATGCTAACCCCGCTTTTCAAATATCATTGGAAAGCTTTCACATAACTGAACAATTCTCCATCTGACACATTGGATAAACACTAGTAATTTTTAGCACAGAAAATATAAATTTTCTTTCTTATATCTGCAGTATAAAATCAGCATTTGCAAACAGACATTTAATGCTAACACCAGTGTGTAGTCTAATGTCTTCCAAAGAGCTTAAATACTGCACATTCTTTGCATCTCATTGCATTGTTCAAATACTGCAGATCTTATGAAATATGTTTTTAGGAGATGATTTTCAAGAACAGCTCTCAGGAAGCAAGTGGGTTCCTGGCTTAGAATACCTCACGATGTAATGGTATCAATTAGCCTCCTGTTGCTCAAGATTGAATGAGTTAAGCAATAAATCACTTGTCCAGAATGTGAATCCCTCCAAAAAAGTATGATTTTTTTTCCAGACAGTTATCTTGCATCACTAATGGCATATCCACAGGTACTTATGAAACCACTGTTGTTTAGATCACTTTTAAAATGTTTACATCATACCCGATATTCATTAAGTTAAGTCAGTTCTTATAACTGGTCAAATGTCCATTTCCAGATTTATTCCACAATACAGTATCTGACTTATGTAAAGATCACTAAGCATGTATAACTCCTGCATGAGTAACAAATTAAGCATAGCTGGGTACTGTGGCATAATGAGTATTTTCTAGATAATAAATGCTGTTTTAGTGTGCTGTATATGCTATTTGTTGTAAAAATCAAATTGTTGCACAGACAATGAATGTGATACAGTAGTAAAAGCATGTAAAAGTATAAGTAATGTGGAACACCTGACATGGTCTATTTAAAAAGAGGTCTTGTAAACCCATAACTTCAGACATTTACCTTACTTGGAGAGAGATTTTTATAACAAGAGTAAACGCTCTTGGGAAACATGACCAGACAAAGCTGTGGAGCACTAGGAACTTACATTTGGATCTATTCCAGGAATACCAGGAGACTAACTATGGATACTCAAGGAGTACCAGAGACTTGTGTGCGGAGGTAATGAGAGTTGCAGGGCACTTGATTGTCCGAAAGTGATGCATTTATCTGACAGTAAGATGACTGTAAGTCAAGTACAAATTGTATGAAACAAAAATATGCTGATTTTGAGTTGAAGGTGAACTCCATATTTTATTTCTTCTTGTAAATAAATTACTCTTAAACCAAAGGCACTGATTTCAGTTCATGCTGTATACTCCAACTCAGAACAAACATTTGTCAACACTACTTTCTATTGTAAGAGGAAAAGCTTTTATAGGAGAAGCATGGACACTATCATGGATTCATAGACATGTTATGCAAATTAGCAGAGGTAGCAGAAGTAAACAGTGTTTGGGTGATTCAGAGACACAATGCAGGTATGCAATGTGAAAAATAGTGCAATATGTAGTGCATGCAAATAATCTAATAATGATATGGAAATGAGTAATCCCATTTAGTTAAGGTATATGGATAATAAAAATGATGTCATCAAACATGTTGGAGTGATTCAGAAGAGTATAAAGCAGACACAATGTACCACAATGCAAACATATTCTGAACTTCATGGAGTTTTTGTGTAAGCTATTAATATGTTAGGAGTAACAGTGGCTATAGCCAAGAAACATGTGTTAGTGGCCATCAATACCATCACAGAAAGTGCTATAAGTACAAAATATACCAACAAATAATGGAATAGTGGATAGTGAACCACTAGTCGGTGGACAGGCAGACCATATAAGAGCTAGTTGAACTATGTCTCCTGCAAACTGAATCAAGGGAGGTAAAAGGAATGTCTATTCATGTGAACACAACAGTATGTGCAGCATTAAACATCTTAGTTACAGGGACCTTTCAATGACCAGCACTGCACATGTTAGGCATATCACAGGCATCAGCATCATATATCCTACATTAATTCTTTGATATCGTGTTGCAGCATGTACAGCAGCATATCTGGTTTTACAGAACTACAGTGGAAAGTACTACCACTATGTGGACATTTTACATCGTAGCCCATTTTCCCAAGGTCTTAGGATCACAAATTATATACTCATTGCCATTATGAGGCCCCCAGCCCACTGGATCTGAAAAATATCAGTTAGAAGGGATTCCTTTCCCTGAGCTAACATGTGGTGTGTAATGCCCAGGGAATCAAATATAATGTGTTAGTGCACCAATCTGACAATTATCATGATTCACTCAAATAATACATGTCCAACTGATATAACTGGCTCATGTGGGAGAGCACATTCACATTTACAAAGTGTCATCAGTTTATGCCAGATATTATGTATCTAAGTGTATCTTGTCACAAAATGAAATATTGCCAGCCCAGCTCACTAGAATTTTGTAAATAATTATATGTCATTTGTGAATATCAACATGATTCATATGCTTGTGTTACCAATGTATTAGAATTGTATGTTATGTGTATATCAAACTGCTGGTACAGAAGTATGCGTAAAGTACTGAGCTTAAAGATGCATCCACAGTGTAGCCTACTGGAAAAGAACAGAAATGTATATACACTATTGTAGCTGTGTAAATGTATATATTTTAACACTTGAAACTGGAACATAAAAGTTTAACTTGCAAAACTTCACTAAAATAGGTGAAATTAAATTGTTTTATAACCACATAATGAAAGAGATGGTTTCAATGCAGCAAGGAGCAGGATGTCTAAAACTAAGGAGCCTTCTGCATTGTTATGTAAGTGTATTATTGTTTTATGTCTTCTAGCAGTTGCAAAGATCTGGAGGCTATGTATTTTCACAGAGAGATGCTAAATGGTAGCAGTTTCTAGCAATGGTTGTTGAGCCTGGGAACTGAAGTCAGGTGACAAAGAATAATGTCATGCTGCAAGTATCCCAGCAGTAATGTTTGATATTAATTTAAATACTCTCTGAGAGTGTGACTGGGCATTTTGGATTTTGTCTTTGACCTGGCAGCATCGGCTGGAAACATCCACTCATCACATCTGTCTAGTCTTGCTGTAAGTAAGTTAACTAGGGTAAAGCAATTTCTTTTAGATTCAGTAAGGAATATAGTAAAGATTAGTCTAGATGTTTTCTGTATTTATTTGAGACTGTCCTGCAATGTTGTTTTAAATATTTCCTGTGATTTTGAACTCTGAAGTTACTGTGATGATTTACTGAGTATTTCCTTGTTCTTTTATTTATTTATTTTATTTATTTATTAAAAACAATTTATTAAATTTTAGTAGCATAGAAGTAACAATCAGCTATAGGATCTTACAAGCAGAGACCTGGAGAGAAAAAAAGCTCCTCAGGCAATTCAATTATACAGAGTATTAACAATTGGCAGACATGTATGTGAGTTGTTACAAACAAGGTTTTAAACAATTAGCAGAAGTAAATGTGACTAGTTACAATATTATTTAAGCTGCTTAGAGCAAAATGAGTTAATAGTTAGGCAGATGGTTATTTAAAGTGGGTAGGATGTAGTCATATAGGAGTTTGGAAACAAGAAAGGAAAGTAAGAATGGCTAGTAGGAGATGTAGAGGATGTAGAGTATAGGAGACACAGTAGACATGTAGGTTGTTTTGAGACTGTAAGAATTAACAGTGGTTGGAGATAGAGGAAGGGAAGAGGTAGAAGAGGCAGAGGAATAGTGTTAGAGATACATTAAGAGTGAGGTGGTGAAATAGGTGAAAGGATAGTGATTTCAGGGTGGTTGGCTACAGTGGCAAGACCACTTTGTTTTTAGGTATTTCCTTGTGGCCAGGGGCAGCCTGTGCTATTGGACTGCCGGACTGCAGCCCCCTCAAAACAAAAAGAACTAAAAATAAAAATAAAAAAAAAAGTTTTTAAAAATTTGCGGACTTCGCGCATGCGCAGTAGTCCAGACTACTGGTCTACTGTATGCGCATGCTCAAGGCAGTCTGGCAGGGAAACGTGAGGAGATGTCTGTGCACTTTTAAAGTGCACAGACTCGCTGGGATAATGCTTCGAGGCCAGACTGCAACACCAGCAGTCGGGAATTGCTTGCTGTCTCGTCGGGAAGGGGTTTGGATTTAATCTCGTGGGTCTTTGGAGTATTGCACGGGAAGGGGTCTGGATCTAGCAGTATTTGGATGTACGTTGGTTATTATGGAGAACGGACAGGTAAGTGTGTTTGAATGTATGGTGCTTGCTTTTGTGCTGTTTGAAGTTATGGTGTGTGTGTGTGTGTGTGTGTGTGTGTAAATGCCCCAGGTGCTCATGGTGGTGTGGTAGGGAATACCTCAGGCTTGAACCCTGTACCCTGTATGCAGGTGTTAAAGACTTGAGTTCCCTACCCACCACCATTTGTAAAAAAAATTGCAGATTTTTGCCTCATATTTGATCTGATCTGTTCCTCATAATATCTGTGATTTGTAAATGTTGCAATGCTTGATATTTGATGGTGAAGTAGTAGCATTGTTGCCTCACAGCTGCAGGTTCTCAGGTTTGATTCTTGGCTGGGGTTCCTTCTTTGTGAGGTCTGTTATCTTCTCCCTGTGTTTGTGTGGGTTTGCTTTTATTTGATGGTGCACTGGTAGCATTGTTACCTCACAGCTGCAGGTTCTCAGGTTTGATTCTTGGCTGGGGTTCCTTCTTTGTGGGGTCTGTTATCTTCTCCCTGTGTTTGTGTTGGTTTGCTTTTATTTGATGTTGCACTGGTAGCATTGTTGCCTCACAGCTGCAGGTTCTCAGGTTTGATTCTTGGCTGGGGTTCCTTCTTTGTGGGGTCTGTTATCTTCTCCCTGTATTTGTGTGGGTTTGCTTTTATTTGATGGTGCACTGGTAGCATTGTTGCCTTACAGCTGCAGGTTCTCAGGTTTGATTCTTGGCTGGGGTTCCTTCTTTGTGGGGTCTGTATCTTCTCCCTGTGTTTGTGTGGGTTTGCTTTTGTGTCCTCCCATGTTACAAAGACATGTCTGCATTATTTCTTCCTGGGCCTCTGCTGAAAATTGTTTTTTTGTTCCAAGTCAGACTGTCCTGATTAACAAATGTTAAATAAAATTGACAGGCATTTGAATTTCAGACTTCAGGTTTCTGAATGTTTAATTTCTTACATATTTGATGGTGCAGTGGCAGTATTGTTGCCTCAGAGTCACAGCTATAGGATTTGTGGTTTGATTCTTGGCTGGGGTGCCTTCTTTGTGGAGTCTGCATCTTATCTCTGTGTTTGTGTGGATTTGTTCTGGTGTCCTGCCATTTTACAAAGATGTGTCTACAGTATTTCTCCCTGGGCCTCTGCTGAAAATTGTTTTTGTTTCATCAGAAGTAAAATTGACAGGCATTTGAATTTCAGACTTCATAGTCTTCAGAAAATACATAGTAAAACAACTTTTTATTCTAGCAATAAATATATAGTAACACAACCTTTTATTATAGCAATTTTTTAAGTTTATAAGATGACTATTTGAAAATTTTCCTTATTTTTGGGACTGTAATACCCTGTTAGTGGCTTTGTCCAGGTTTTTTGTGCTAAGGTTGACAGCTATGGCAAGAACTGAATTCACTGAATATGTTTGAGGGCTGTATTCCCTCATTACTGGGTTTGTCCAGGTGTTTTGTGCTAAGAGGTTGACAGCTATGGTGAGAACTGAATGCATTAAATGATAGCCATTTAAGTTTCAGTCTTCCTCTCGTTCACAAAACAGCTGATTTGGCATAGTGGTATGTTGCTCTTGACTGTTTTGCACACTGACCTTGTCTGTAAAATGTACGGTGGTAACGCAGGATTTTTCTTTCACAAAGCAGGTGATTTGGCATAGTGGTATGTTGTTCTGACTCTTTTTTGCACAGGGACTTTGGCAGTAAAATGTATGGTGGTAACACAGCATTTTATTCTAGCAGCTTTCCAAGATTATACAAGCAATGTTTAATGTGTCCTTGGTTTTTGCCCTTTTGACCCACCCCAATAAATTTGGCTTTTTCCAGACTTCTTGTGCTGCAAAGTTGAGATGCAGTTGAGTATTGAATAGATTTTACAAGGAGCTGAGAGCTGCAGGGGAAGAGAAGTTTAGTGCTAATAGCACAACAGGCTGTGTACTTGCTTTTGATGCAGAAGGTTGTTGGTTCTACTCCCATAAGGGTGAATGCTGCCGTACTGAAAGTTAAGATACTAATTATGAGCCTGTTATCAGTTTGCCATCCATTTCCTATTGCAATATTACTAGCTTATTTTTAATGTAATTTAGGCAATTTATTCCTCAGGGGCATCAGACACTTTATTGTTCGATGAAATATAAAGGTGACTGCTAGCAGCAACCTCTTCATTACAGATTTATTTAACGTGGAATTATTTAGATGACTTTTTTACTACTTCAGAGATTGTGCATATTTACTGATAATGGTGGACTGTAGAATTGTGCATATTTACTGATAATAGTGGACTGTAGAAGTTTGAGTAGACTTTTATGATGTAAATGTTCTGAATTGGGCAGTTTTGTTTCATTGTTTACTGGAAAAATGTTCAAAGCAATAGGAAGGTGTATCAAAGAGCACATGTATGTTTTATATGCAAGGGGCCTATGATTTGAAAACAGCCCAGAATTAATTTTTATCTGCCACAGGTAAAATGTATTTTCTTTGAATGTGGGTTTTAATGTTGTTTCAATGAATGTGAGTTTCAAGGGCAGAGAAATTTTAATGCCAAGTTTGTTTAGCAGATGTCTTAGTGTTTGTGCTGTAAAATGCAAAATAAAACTTTCAAATGAAGTTCAAATCATCATAGAAGTAAATCAGTATGCACATTAGTGTTTATGGTAAATGGAGTGAAATAGCAAAGTAATGAATCATTGGAATGGCTGCAGGGGGAGGCTCCATTCGACCATGGTTTTGTGAGGGGGAAGGGCGGAAAACTTAGACAGCCCCAGCTGAACTATATCTCCCAACTGTCCAGATTTTCAAAGAATTAATGGGTTTTTTGCTTCTTATTTTTGGTTTGTTCCTCATAAAATTTGTGGTTTTCTGGCAAATCATTTAGGAATTAAGTCACTAAATAATGACACACTAGTTTCAGACATCATAACCTACAGAAAAATGTCCCAGTTTATACAAGAGCAATTTTTAGTACTGTTTATATGTTCCCCCAATATATTTGGCCTTGTCCAGATTTATTACATTAACAGGTTGAGAGGTACATGCAAATTGCTTTATAGAATTAGGCATAGCCAAACCTCTCAACTGTCCCTGAATTTGGCTCAAAATGTTGCTCTTCCCCTAATAATCCCTCTGCAAAATAGCAGTTTTGGAAGAAAACATGGAGGGTTTACAATTAAGAAATAACTGTAATAATTAGAGTTATAGATTACTTTTATTTCATAAATGCATGTAGACTCTTATGTTGTCAGCTACTCAAGTTAGCAGTACTAATATTAAAGTGTCCCTTCTTTGACAGGTTCCCAGCTGTATTGTGTGGCTATTTTATATTGTTGCATCACATTTTTGGTCCATTTTTCATAAAATTGTGTTTCTTTGGCAAATTAGTGGTAAATCATTAAAGACTGAAGTTAGAAAATAATGACAGGCATTTGAGTTTCAGATTTCATATCCTTCAGAAAATTCATACTAATGCAAGAACTACTATTCTATTATCTTTCTAAGTTTATAAGAACAATATTTAAAAATTGTCCTTATTTTTGGGCCTTTGTCCCACTTCTATGTATGGCTTTGCCCAGATTTCTTGCCCTGAGGGTGAGAGGTATGACAAATGTGTTAGTGCCAATCACCATCAGCCAGAGACATTTCAAATTGTAACATACTTGTTGCACCCCACTCCCCCATGTAGTGACTCTAGATGTGTCCAAGCAAAGGAAGGAGCAGTTATGCAGTGTAAATGTGCAGTGTATCCCCCCATACAAGATAGACACAAGTACTACAGTGGCTTTTCATCTGTTGTTGATTTTGCAGAATGGTCTGGTTTCTGTCATATTTTTGTACTGTTGATTTATGCTATTACTCAAAGTGCCTGTTGCTCTGTGTTTTAAGTAGCAATGCTTTAATGACCATCAAGTAAGCTTGTCTGAGATCATAACGTGCAAGTACTGTTAAAGAATTGCCAACATTGAAGCCTTTCTGTTGTTGCCATGCAGAGAATACTTAACTAGATAATGTATAAACATTGGATATTGAAATGCATATGACAGTATTTGTAGTAAAGGACAGGATTACATTATTTTAAGAAGCTCATTACACTTGTTAAAGACTTCTAGTGATCTCTGAGGGCTTTACCAGTAAACTAAATAGAATGCCATTCATGTGTGGTCCATAACCTGTACAGTAATAATTTAAGCAATGTATCTTGAGCTTGTTTCTTGTTTGCTTTTCATTTTTACTTTGATCGTGTTTTCCCCATGAAACAAGTAGACAGTTGTCAGGCAGCAGGTCTGTTTTGGATAAGAAACATTTTTACAAGTGGGGGCATCACAGAGATTGCTACTTTCAGCATGTTACTGGGTGCTTTAATAAAGCTGAATATAAATTATAATTAGAACTGCAGTGCAAGGAGAAGTAGTTTGAGTTGAGTGCTGCTTGTTTTTCTTATACTTGATTTTGACTGGCATTCCCGTAATGTATTTAAAAAGTAATTTACTTTTTCATGCCTCACAACATTTTTGTTTCCATCTAGATATTAAGTAAGCTGTCATGCAGCCAATGCATTTACATATTTTTATTCTTTTACACTTCATTTGTTTTGATTGGACTCATAATGAGGGTTTGGCACCCATGGCAGCATATTTAATTAAAGTTAGTTTTTGTGGTTTTGAGCATAGCTCCTCCCCTTTCTAGTTGGCCACACCTCTTCCTATTGACCCCACCCATTCAGCTATCCCCTGCAGCCCCCCTTTGATTTGAAGTCACCAGCTGCCACTGCTTGTGGCTAATTAAAAATTTTTGCTATGCTGGAGGGACTTTATTTCCAAGGAGAGTTGGTTCCAGGATGTAGCTGGGTTATAATTATAGAGAAGGCAGCCTATTTTGGTTTTGGGTTTGTAGATGTCTAATAATTTTTATTTGAGCTGCATAGCGTCCTAGCAGGGGAATATTTGGATATGATAGTGGAGAGGCTGGGGCAGAAGGAGGGTAGATAGAGGATAGAGTGGATGATTTGTAGTTGGTATAGTTGGAGCAGCTGAGGGAATACTAGCCAGTCTAGTTGCTGTAGTGCTAAGCAGTGGTGTGACTTGTAGATTTGGTTAGCTATAAATCTGGCAATCTTATTATAGGCAGTTTCAAGCTTGGAAATAAGTGTAGAATTTAGGTTTGTGAATATGTGACAGCTATACAGGAGTGCTGGGAGTAATAAAGCCTGGGAGAGAGTTATTTGGGCAGTGTTAGTTAAGTATTTCTTGCTACGAAAAATGTGTCCAAGTTACTGATGAGTTTTTTTTACCGGATTAGTAATATGGAGATCAAACATAAGCTGATCATCTATTGTAACACCTAGCAATTTAGTACTAGATTCAGCTGAGATGATAGTGCTGTTGCAGGATAAGATGGTAAATGTATTTTTGAGTGTGGTGATGTTTTTAGGGAGGAAGAGTATGAGCTTAGTTTTTTTTTGGATTAAGTATTAGTTTGCTATCACTAAGCCAAGTCTCAATGGTGTGGAAGGATGCCTGGGTAGTTGAGTGGAGGTCAGTTGGGTTGTCAGCAATGGCTATAACAGTTGAGTCATCAGCATATTGCACAAGAGATGACTGAGGACAAGAGGAGTAGAGCAAGTTGGTGAAAAGATTTAAGAGTAGTGGTCCAAGTATGGACACTTGGGGGACTCCCATTTGTACAGTGAGAGGGGAGGATAGTGCAGAGAGCCATTTAACTGATTGCTGGCTGGTAGATAGATAGCTGGAGAACCAGGGGATAGTAGGGGGAAAGAAATGTAAGTTAGTGAGTTTATCTAGAAGGAGTGGGTAACAGACAGTGTCAAAGGCTTTAGAAAGGTTAAGGAATAGGCATGCGACAAGTTTATTGTTATCACGAGCTAGGGACACTATGTTAATGAATGATATGAGTGCAGTAGTTATACTATGCTTGGGACGGAAACCATGCTGTGTGGGTGTGAGAAGGTTTTCCTGGTGAAGGTAATGCATGCTTGTAAATGCATTTCTCTAGGATTTTTTATAGTGGAGAGAGTATGGCAATCGGTCTGAAGTTGGATATGTCTGAGGAGTTTCTCCCTTTGTGAATGAGTAGAGTAAAGAAATTCTTCCATACAGTGGGGACATAGGATTCAGAAATGGATCAGTTGATTAAGATGGATACAGGATAGGCAAGAGGTTCAGAGGCAATCTGCAGGAAGTAAGGGGGTAGCTTGTCAACAGATGGGGAGCAAGGTTTAAGTTTAGAGAGTAATGACTTTACATAGTTGATACTGCTTTTGGAGAGAAGGAGTTAGGAGGGTTTGGAAGAGGTATTGAGTTTGAGGGGGTGCTAGTGTTGTTTCTGGGGGGGCATTTATTATGGAGGTTATTGAGTTTATAAAATGATTGCTAAATTTGTTGGCTATGTCTTCAGGTGTTGCATTGTGACATGGGTTAGGAGAGGAAGGGTTTCCTGGATGCAGAGTCTGTTTAATAGAGCTCCAGAATTTATTATTTATTATGAAATATATTTAAACCTATCTTTGTGGCTGATATTTGTGAGAGATATTTAAGCTCTTACAGTACTTGCATATCTATTTGGTGACACTGTGCAGGCCACTCCTAATAGCCTTGCTCTTGGTCAAACTACAGTTTGGATTAATAGTAATATTACACATTAAGATTGGACACCCCTTTGTTAAGGGCCTTAAAGTAGTTTAATAAGAGTTGGCTGGTGGCAGTGATAACTACCTTATAGTCCAGGCAAAAGGGGGCATAGCAAGTAAACCTGTGCCAGCCTTTCCCAGGTGTGTGTTTGTGTGTGTGTGTGTGTGTGTGTGTGTGTGTGTGTGTGTGTGTGTGTGTGTGTGTGTGTGTATGTGTATAAATCAAATCTCAAATTGTGTGTGTGTGTGTCAGCTAATTGGGCAGGGACACAAAGCACTTGTTGGACAGAGAGGGTGCTAGAGGTCTTGGTTTGGCCACTCAGCTGAAATCTCAACTCTATAGCTGTGCCGATGGGGAGTCTTACTGGGGATCTGGCGATAGAGGGAGAAACCAGCCTCAGATTGACTGTCATCTCTGTGTGGTCTTAAGGGAAATTGCACTTTATTGTGTGTGTACTTGTCATCCTTACAGTGTGTACATCCTCTACTGCTGCCAGTTGTGAGGATTGAGGCTCCTTGATTACTGGGCCAGTGCTGGGTAATAAAGCCTGGGAGAGAGTTACATTTCAATTGGTGGGCAGTGGTGGGATATCCACATCTCATATTAATTGTTAGGCAGTGGTGCGATAGCCACATCACATATTAATTGGTTGGCAGTTTATATCTACATATTAGGATTCAGTGGTATGGATATTGAATTCCTGTAGCCTGTAAACAGTGGTCACTAAGGAAGGTGTTTGTACTCTCAATCAGCCACACAGTAAACATTCACAGTTTCATATCAAAACTGTTTTATTTATTTATTTATTTGCTAGTTTAGTTAGTCAGGGAGAGCAGGCAAGGATGTCAACAGAGGAGTATGACAAGCTGACAAGGAGCCAGTTGGCTGAGATGTGCCAGGCTAAAGGACTGGTGCATGCCAACCTGACTAAAGCAGAAACTATTGCAGCTTCGGGCACAGCTGCATCACAGACCAGCAATCAGGAGGACAACCAGACTGGCCTTGGAGATATACAACTCTCAGAAAATGGACAGTTCAACCTTTCCACAGAGGAGTTAAAAATCCATCTGGAGTTAAACTGACTTGAACTGGAGGCCAAATGTTTGGAAACAGAAGCAGCAGAGAGGCTGAGATGTCTGGAGGCTGAGAAAATTGAGAAACTGAGATGTCTGGAGGATGAGGAAAATGAGAAATTGTGACATCTGGAAGCTGAAGAGAATGAGAGGCAAAGGCAACATAAGAAGGAGATGCTGACTCTTCACCAAGGTCATGGAGGTAATGGGAAAGGGAGTAACCGAACCCCAGAAGCCACAAAGGTCAGTAAATGTCTTCCACAATTTACAGAGAGTGATAATTCTAACAGTTTTATTCATGTGTTTGAAAGGGTATGTAAACAGTATAATGCTGACCAAAGGCTCTGGGTATGGTTCCTGACCCCCTTCCTGCGTAGTAAAGCTGTAACTGCTATTTCTAAATTGTCTGATACTGATTGCTTAGATTATAATACTGTTAAAAACTGTCTTTTAAAGTGTTTTAAGTTAACATGAAGAGCTTAGAGGAAAAAGTTTCGGAAGCATAGACGCAAGGCAAATGAAAGTGTGTGTGAATATATTGCTGAACTAAGCACTTATTTTCATAAGTGAGTGAGTGGGTGTCAGGTCACCACTTTTGAAGGGCTGGCAGACATTTTGGTGAGGGAACAAGCCCTTAGCACTTTGAGGAGATGAGAATCTGGTTAGCAGATAGAGAATGTAACACAGCAGATGAGTTGGGGAAAAAGGGAGCCCTATACCTAACAACCAGGGCATCACTACACAGGAAAGGGATACTCAGTGCTGCTCATGGGTCTAATGTAATCCATGGTGGGCAGCCTGGACTGCCCAAACAGAGTCAACCAGTAGCAGGGGAAGCCACTATTCCAGGTACATATCCAGGAACAAGGGCTAAATGTTTCAAATGCAACCAGTGGGTTCATGTAGCATACAAATATCCATGGAGGCAAGGTGGGGAACAAAAAGTGGGACAGCCAGTAAGTGGGAATGACAGAATGCCAGCAGTAAGTTGTCTCAATACAACAAGGGTACCAAACTACCACAAGAGGTTATATCCTATCTTAGTAAATGGGAAAGATGCCACTGCTAAGAGAGACACAGCCTCTGACCTAACCATTGTGAAGCCTGCAATGATTAAAGAGGAGCACTTCTTGCTTGGGCAGTCTACTCCAATCAGAGCTTTAGGAGGGGAACCCATTCCAAATACCTTTGGGTAGGGTTTGCCTTGACTGGGAGGGTGGAAAAGGAAGCCAGCAAGTAGGTATGTTTGAGGATATCCCTTCAGATGTCCTGAGAGGGAATGATTTTGATAATGCAGTACCTTGTGTGCATGCAGTGACATGCAGTCAGGCTTGGAGACAGGCACGTGGGTCTGGTAGCCTGGGGGAGACCCAAACAGACTGCAGACTTGAAGCCAGGACTGGTGTGGTGGTTACTTCAGGGAGGGAGCTACCCTTTAGCAGTGAGACTGAAGGTGAGCCACAGCTGCTTGTGGGTACTGATGTTCCCTTGGACAAAGAGACTGCAAGGGCAGAGGTGAGTAGTAGTACCCAGGCTGACAGTAAGGCACCACTGTCAGAGGATACCAGACTTCTTGTGGAAGGGGAGCTGGGAAGGGTTACCAAGAAAGAGTTGAGACAGGCTCAGCTCTCAGACCTTACATTATAAGGCCTGAGGGAGGTCGCTAGTGAGGCACCTGATTCTCAAGTGATAGGAGAATCTGTTTACTGGACACAGGGTTACTGTATAGAGAGTGGACCCCTGAGGGAAGGCTAGAGTATGAGAATACAGTAGTTGTTAGTGCCTAGAACCTACCATCTTGCACTTCTAGCCATAGCCCATGATATTCCCTTTGCAGGTTATATGGGTATAAAGTGTACAAAGAGACATATTATGCAGAACTTTTATTGGCCTGGGATTTCCAGAGATGTAACAGGGTACTGCAGGACCTGTGAGCTGTGTGAAAAGGTAGGCAAAGCAGGAGACAAGGTGAAAGCACCTTTGATGCCTTTGCCTTTGATTGAGAAGCTATTTCAGAGTGTAGCTATGGATATTGTGGAGCCTCTGAGCACCCCAAGTTCCAGATACTGTGATGCAATGGCATTGTCCTCCATTGAGGCAGAAAAGGTGGCAAATGCTTTGTTAGCGATTTTCAGCAGGGTAGGTTTCCAAAAAGAAATACTGAGTGACAGAGATGCCAATTTTATGTCAGACCTGCCGGCTTGTCTGTGGAAGCACTGTGTGGTGAAGCACCTAAAGACCACCTCCTACCATCCCCAGACTAATGGTCTGGTTGAGTTTAAACTCTACACTAAAGACCATGTTACAGACATTTGCAGACCAGTTTAAGAGGGAGTGGGACAAATATTTGTCCCATCTGTTGTTTGCTTACAGGGAGGTGCCCCAGGAATCCACAGATTTTCACCCTTTGCATTGCTGTATGGGCATAGGGTGACGGGACCTCTAAATTTGATTCAAGATGAGTGGGAGGGTGAGTGTGACTCCCACAAGGAGTCTGTTGTGGCATATGTCCTAAATCTCAGGACAAGGGTCAGGGAGCTCATGGGCTTGGCCTAGGAGAACCTGGCAGAAGCCAAACACAGAAAAAGGTCTGGTATGACAGGAATGCTCAAGCTATAGAGTATGCTGTAGGGCAGCAGATAATGGATCTCATTCCTGTCAGACACAACAAGCTGCAGACAACTTGAAGTGGTAAGGAAGGTCAGTGATATTAACTACATGGTAGAACTGGTAGGCAGGAGGCAGGGGCACAAATTGTACCATGTTAACATGATGAAACCTTACCATGATAGAGAGCCCCTTGTGCTGAGTATTTGCAGTGGATGGCATGAGGAATGTGAGGGGGATCTGGTGACTGATCTCCTCAGTGACGCTCAGACTGACACCTCAGTGGAAGGGGTAGCAGTGTCCCAGCAGCTGTCCCCTACCCAGGATCCAGAAATTGGAGCAGTGTTACAGGAGTTTGGGGACATGTTCACTGGGAAACCAAGGTGGACCCACCTAGTGCAGCACCATGTAGATACAGGACCCCAAAGGCATATTAAGCAGGACCCTTATAGGGTGCCTGAGAGAGTCAAACAAACTCTGCGGGAGAAGATACAGGAAATGTTTGAACAAGGGGTAATTCAGGAGTCCAGCAGTCCCTGTGCCTCCCCAGTGGTGCTGGTACAAATGAAGGATGGCAGCACCAGGTTCTATGTGGACTACAGTCAATAAATATTCACACAGAGTCAGTTGTTTACCCCATGCCTAGGACAGATGAAGCCCTATAGCAGCTGGGTGGGGCTAAATATCTAACCACTATTGATCTTATAAAAGGGTTACTGGCAGGTGCCCTTGACTCCCAGTGCTAGACAGAGGTCAGCCTTTATGACTCCTTTTGGCTCATATAAGTTGACAGAGATACCCTTTGGGATGAAAAATGCCCCAGCGACTTACTAGTGGCTGGTAGATCATATCCTAGTAGGTGCAGAAGATTTCTTCCTTGCTTACCTGGATGATATTACCATCTAAAGTCATTCCTGGCAAGAGCACCTTTAGCATGTCAGGGGGGTGTTCGGCAGACTACAGAGGGCAGGGTTGACTATTATGCCCAATAAATGTCAGGTGGGTATGGCAGAGATCTCCTACCTGGGACATAGAGTGGGGAGTGGTAACATCAGGCCAGAACCTGCCAAGTGGAAGCCATTCAGGCATGGCCTGCCCCATTACCAAATAGCAGGTAAAGGCATTCTTAGGGACAGCAGGGTACTACAGAAAGTTTGTCCTCAATTATAGTACCATAGCTGCTCCCCTCACAGACCTGACAAGGAAAAACAGGCCAGATAAGGTAGTGAGGACCCTAACATGTGAGCAGACACTGAAGAAACTTAAAGGAGCTTTGGGGTGACCTTTGTATTACCCAGTACAGATTACAGCAAAGAATTTGTTGTGCAGGTGGATGCGTCAAACCATGGGGTGGGGGTTGTACTCAGCCAGGTTTCCTCAGAGGGAGAAGAGCACCCAGTGGTACATCTCAGCTGTAGGCTCCAACCCAGGGAGGAATGCTATGCAGCTGTAGAAAAGGAATGTCTAGCCATAGTGTGGGCACTGCAGAAACTTTAGCCTTATCCATATGATAGGAAGTCCACTGTAGTTACAGACCACAATCCCTTAACATGGCTATATCAAGCCAGCCAGCAAAATGCCAAGATACTAAGGTGGAGCCTAGGGTTGCAGGCATATGATATGATATAATATGATATGATATGACAGTGCAGCACTGCAGTGGGTTAGCAATGTTAATACAGATGGGCTCTCAAGACAGAGAATGAGGTAAGGTATTCCTAGGTAGGCTCAACCCTCTCAAGCAGTTTCCCAAGGGTCACTTGAGAAACAAGCTTGAGTTTTTGGTGGGGAGAGAAATGCCACAAAAGGAAATATTGCTTGCCCAGCTCGCTGGATTTTTGTAAATAATTATATGCCATCTGTGACTATCAACACGGTTCATATGATTGTGTTACCAGTGTATTAGAACTGTATGTTATGTGTATATGAAACTGCTGGTACAGAAGTGTGTGTAAGTACTGAGCTTAAAGATGTACCCACAGTGTATCCTACAGGAAGAGAACAGAAATGTATATACACTATTGTAGCTGTGTAAATGTATGTATTCTTAGTAGTAGAAACTGGAACATAAAAGGTTAACCTGCAAAACTTTAGGAAATAGTTGAAATTAAATTGTTTTATAACCACATAATAGCAGAGATGGTTTAGATGCAGCAAGAAGACATGATGTCTAAAACTAGGGAGCCTTCTGCTTTGTTTTGTAAGTGTTTTATTGTTTTATGTCTTCCAGCAGTTGCAGACATCTGAAGGCTATGTATTTTCACAGGGAGATGCTAAATGCTAGCAGTTTCTAGCAATGGTTATTGAGCCTGGGAACTGAAATCAGGTGGCAAAACGTGATGTCGTGCTGCAATTATCCCAGCAGTAATATCTGATAGTAATTCAAGAACTTGAAGAAGAATTGAAGAAACTGGACAAAGGGGGAGGGTGGTCCTTATGGAACAGTGGGACTACTCAGCTAAAATGTTGGAAATTCTCAATAACAATGCACGCTATTCAGTGGTATCCAAAAATGAAGTGAACGTTTCTTATAGAAGGATTGACCTTATGCTAGAAGACAATTTAATGCAGGGTCTCATTGATACAGAATTATACCAATTTCTAAAGGTTTGTAACCCAGTTATTCCAGCCATCTTTGGAATTCCAAAAATACACAAGGACATTGAAAATCCACCCCTGAGACCTATAGTCACATCCAGGGGTTCAAAAACACAACCAATGGCTATTTTTGTTGATGAAAAGGTTAAGAAGTTTCACAAAAAATATAATCATATCCTTATTGACTCTTGGGATTTTTTGAATAAAATTGGAAAATCAGAATTTTCAGCGAACTCTGTATTTTTGACCATTGATGTCAGAGATCTGTTTTCAGTCATTCCCCATGACATCAGAATGGATTGGTTTGAACAGATGATTACAGATTTTGGGTTTCTAACAGCTGATGAATACAGGTTAGTGCTGGAAAATATGGAAGCAGTTTTAAAGTACAATTATATATATTTTCAGGGAGATATTTACCATCAATTACATCGGGTAGCTATGGGCTCCTCATGTGCACCTTTATATGCCAATATAGTCATGCTGTATTGGGAGCAACAGTTTGTGCTTAGATCCCACTTTTCACCTTACATTCGGGAATAGTATAGATTTTTGGATGACATATTTATAGTGTGTGGGGAGTGAAGATTTGATACCCAAATTTATGAATTATTTGAACCACACTACAAATTTTTTGGAGTTTACTTATAAGATCGATGCCGATGAGGCCCATTATTTAGATGTAAAAATATCAAAAGATAAACAGAATAAAATGTATAAGTCCAACACATTTCGAAAGAAATGCTTCTCCAACTCATATTTACACAATGATAGTGATCATCCATCATTTTTAAAAAATAACATCATAAAAGGCCAGATGGTACGTATTGCCCGGATGACATCTGATAGAGTTGAATTTTTGAAATAAATGGATTTTGTCCATCAGTTATTTAGGGAAAGAGGGTACCCTGACATGGTTATAGATCCTATAAAAGAGAGTATCATCCAGTGATGGGGTAATACATACAAGCCACTTTTGAATAGTGGAATTATGCAGAGAACTAGGGAAGAGAACACTAGACTTGGTAAAGAACAAAGCATTGATCCTAACCCATACTTGAAAGTGACATATCATAATACTGGATGTGTTAAAAGATGTATTAATACCGTATGGAATATGTTTAAGAGAATACCTTCTAATGTTGAAAGTTTTTCTAAACCCCTGAGAATGAGTTTTAGGAGAAATAAGAATCTTAAAGAAATGTGTGAACAGAAGAGGGTAGAGATGTTTAATGGAACTAGCACTAAATTGGGTACATTTAAATGTGGGAGATGCAGACAATGCACACATATAGCTGGAAAAAAAAATTATACATTCCTGGCATTAAATATTTGTTGAAAGCCAAGACATATGCAAGTTGCTATACAAAGGGGGTAGTTTATCTTGCCTACTGTATAGTATGCTGGGCATACTATATAGGCAAGATGGAACAATGTCTCAGGCAACGAATCTATGAACATATAAGGGATTTAAATAAGAAAAATGAATACAAATTAGTATGCCACCAAGTGGAATTTAAGTTTTGGGTGCTGGAAGAAGTAACACCGAATGAGAGAGGGGGTGACTGGGAAACAAAATTAGAGTTTTGTGAGTTGATTTGGCAACTTAGGCTAGATGCGGTACATCATCCAGGTCTTAATGACCATTTATCCATCACCCCAATTCTCAAACTGAAAGCAGCTGATCCAAAAAAGCAGAGATAATTGATTTATTTTAATATATTTTTATATCTTATTTAATATTGTGTATGTATAATATATTATTTTATATTTATTAAATGAATGTATAAATATATATTAACATGCCTTAACACAAGGTTTTTATGGCAGTAAAGTGTGCATATTTAAATTGATTTAATTATATATGTGATTATATATGTGTTTATATATACATTCTTAAGATTGTGTACACAGGGAACTTGGAATTTAAATAATAATGACTAATTAATTAGCCCTGTATAACAGCCAATGAACTGAGTTTCTTTGGAATGAGAGGTATATTTAAATGGTTTTAAGTTTCTTTGTATTGATTCTGATGAAGTCCCTGGTCATGAGATGAAAGCGCTTAATCCTTGAATTGCACCAACTTTTGAATAAACTTATGAAGCGAATTGCTGTGGATTGGAATTTTACTGTTTGTATCCTTGTGGACAGCCTCTATTGGAAGACAGCCTAGTTTTGGTATAGTGGTGAAATGTTTTTTCTTTTAGTAATTCAAGAACTCTCTGAGAGAGTGACCGGACATTTTGGATTTTGTTTTTGACCTGACAGCATCCGCTGGAAACATCTACTCATCACATCTGTCTTGCCTTGCTGTAAGTAAGTAAGTTAACTAGGATACAGTAATTTATTTTAGATTCTGTAAGGAATATAGTAAAGATTTGTTTAGATGTTTTCTGTATTTATTTGAGACTGTTCTGCAATGTTGTTTTAAATATTTCCTGTGATTTTGAACTCTGAACTTCATGTGATGATTGACTAAGTATTTCCTTGTTCTTTTACTATTTATTATGAAACATATTTAAAACTAACTTTGTGGCTATTTGTGAGAGATATTAAAGCTCTCAGAGTACTTGCATATCTATTTGGTGACACTGTGCAGGGCACTCCTAATAGCCTTGCTCTTGGTCAAACTACCATTTGGATTAATAGTAACATTACACAGTAAGAGTGGACACCCATTTGTTAAGGGCCTTAATGTAGCTGATAAAGAGTCGGCTGGTGGCAGTGATAACTACCTTATAGTCTGGGCAAAAGGGGACATATCTAGTAAACCTGTGCCAGCCTTTCCCAGGTGTTTGTGTGTTTGTGTATAAATCAAATCTCAAAGTGTGTGTGAGTTATCTACTTGGGCTGGGACACAAAGCACTGGTTGGACAGAAAGGGTACTGTAGGTCTTGGTTTGGCCACTTAGCCGAGATCTCATTTCTATAGCTGTGCCAGGGGGGAGTTTTATTGGCGATCTGCAGAAAGAGGGAGAAACTAGCTCCAGACTGACTGTGGTCTCTGTGTGCTCTTAAGGGAAATTGCACTTTACTGTGTGTACATTCCCCACTGTTGCCAGTGGTGAGGATTGAGGCTCCTTGATTACTGGCTCAGTGCTGAGGTGTCACACTTCATTTGGTGGGTATTGGTGGGATATCCACATCACATCCCTCACAGCCTCCACATGTGTCTTCAAAACACACAGCATCTGAGATGCACACCACCCCTGAGGTGTTCCTACCCCACCACAGGGGAGAAACATGCAGTCCATGTCCATGTCAGACTCCAGCTGTGATGCAGTCACATTGATATTTATTGCATTGTGCAATGCAATTTATCATGGATAGTAGCCATGGAGAGGGTATGGGTGATTGTAGGACACATATAATGTGGTTGCACAAGGGTAAATACTGCAGTATGTGCAGACTGATAAAGTCCACATGATGACATGTAAATAATCCCTATGCAAATGAGCAGCATGGCTTATGTAAATGATGGCTCTCAAAATGTAAGACTGATTTAGAATTGTATATAACTGGCACACTGTGCCATAATGTATACCTATTTTGAACACCAGGATTTAATAATGTGATTGAAGTTAGTAGTAGCAGCAGCAGTAGCACAACATGTGTTGGCCAATAGTGTTGAAGCCAGTGCTACGGTGTTTCTCATTGTGGTCACCCACACCAGTGAAGGAGATACAAAGATCATAAAGGACTTAGCCTGTGTCACCCACAAACAGAATCAGAAGAGGTGTAATATGTTCATTCCTGTAGTTACTAAGGTATGCAGAACCATAACCATCTTAGCTAGAGACCTTTCAGTGACATATAGGAAACTCTTTTGGAGTATCACAGGCATCAGCCTCTGGAATACTACACCAGCTCCTAGCATGTGGAGGAGCAGAGGTTGTTTTATTGGGACAGCAGAGGAGATCTCTAGCACCATAAGGATATTTTATAACATAGCCCAGTTTCTGAGGTTCTGGGAGTTATAGATTGTACATGTGTTGCTATCAATGCCTCAGTTGGTTCAGAGGACCTGCAGCATATCAACAGGGAGGGTTTCCTTTGCCTTTACTGCTAGGTGGTCTGCATCACCCAGGATATTATTCATAAGGTAATAAGCAAAAAATATATAGCCTCAGGCAATAAAACAACCAGAGCAAAAAGAAGCAAATGAGAAAATAATAGTAGCATTGGATGCAGCACAGCAGAATATCCAATTTATTGTAAGAAAGTCTTTCAAGGGTTCACCTCTTCATCAGACTTAGATAAAAATGACTTAAAACAACCACATTAAATAGTACTCCAATTGACATTAATTACTTCAATTAAAAACAATTAAATTATTTGAAGCCATATTTAACATTTTTAAATATCACAGCCTACATAAACTAAAAACACTAGTGTCTCCACTGTCTCGCTTTCAGGAAAGGTTTAATGTAGACCATATTATTCAAACCAGGCGCTTTATCAGCGCGCACTAACATAATCCATTTTTGTTCGACCGCCTCGTAATATTCCTCATGTGTCCTCCCCTTTTCCTGACTGCAAGTATTTCCAAGACCATAAACTTAAACATACGCTCACTACCTTTATTCTTGGTATGCATAGCCAAGGCACTACTTTCCTTTTTATTTCTTATATCCCTCATATGTTCAAGTATCCTGTCTTTGAACTGTCGATTAGTCATGCCAATATAATATGAAAAACATTTGACACAACTCAAATATATTACATTGACTGTTTTACAGTCAGCATAATGAGAAGGCTCTATTCTGAAGCCTACCTTAGGGTGTACAAAGTTAGTACCTGTGTGTATATATGCACAGACAGTACATCTCCTGCATGTATATGTACCTACTCTATCTGATCTAAGAGCAGTCCTATTTAAACTAGATTTATAACAAAGTAAACTTGAGAATAACTTTGACATATGACAGTAATATAAACATGATCTGCGATGTCATTAATAAGAACTGGATATACTCTCTACTTTGGATGGGTTGAAGGAGATAGTAGGAGACAATCCTAAGTTTAGCTTTCGAAATAACAAGACCCTAAAGAACCATCTTTGTTATAAATCTAGTTTAAATAGGACTACCCTTAGATCAGATAGAGTAGGTACATATACATGCAGGAGTTGTACTGCCTGTGCATATATACACACAGGTACTAACTTTGTACACCCTAAGCTAGGCTTCAGAATAGAGCCTTCTCATTATGCTGACTGTAAAACAGTCAATGTAATATATTTGAGTTATTGTATCATATGTTTTTCATATTATATTGGCATGACTAATCGACAGTTCAAAGACAGGATACTTGAACATATGAGGGATATAAGAAATAAAAAGCAAAGTAGTGCCTTGGCTATGCATACCAAGAATGAAGGTAGTGAGCGTATGTTTAAGTTTATGGTCTTGGAAATACTTGCAGTCAGGAAAAGGGGAGGACACATGAGGAATATTACGAGGCGGTCGAACAAAAATGGATTATGTTAGTGCGCGCTGATAAAGCGCCTGGTTTGAATAATATGGTCTACATCAAACCTTTCCTGAAAGCGAGACAGTTGAGACACTAGTGTTTTTGGTTTATGTATGCTGTGATGTTTTGAAATGTTAAGTATGGCTTTAAACAATTTGTTTTTAATTGAAGTAATTAATGTCAATTGGAGTACTATTTAATGTGGTTGTTTTATGTCATTTTTATCTAAGTCTGATGAAGAGGTGAACCCTTGAAAAACTTTCTTACAATAAATTGGATATTCTGCTGTTACATCCAGTGCTTCTGTTTTTTCTTATTATTCATAACGTGCCTGGGTGTCACCCAGGCAATTCATGTGATTCACATGTTTGGCAGATACCTGACCTGTTTCAAAGATTTCTGCAAAGTGACTTTGCACAGGGTCATTTGGTACTTAGATGCACACATATGCTAGATAGGTCTACACACAAAGGTGCCATGCAAGCAGGGTGCAGACCACATATAATATGTTTTGTTGTGTGTTGCAAGTGATGCCAGCTATGCCGTGGAACTCTAGGTTATAACTCTCATGCGCAACCTCCAGACCATGCAGGAAATGGCCTGTAACACAGCCAGTGTGGAATGTGAAACATGGAGGCTAATGTGTTTGAACTACTGAAGGGATGCTTCTGAGGTCTGAAAAACTCAGAACTGCCTCTCAGCAACATTGTTGCTGTGTGGGCTATGCTGCACAACATGGCATTGCATAAACAAATAAAGATGCAGGTTGACATCTTGACATGTTGGTGCATACCAACCATAGCAGCAGCAGAAGGGCAGGGTTGACATTTAACAGAGAAACTGCTAAAACAGGACCATGTCTTTGACAGAGGTAGGTGCAACACTGGCAAAAGGGTGACATCTGGTGAACAACCATGGGATATGACATAGACAACACAGAGTGAAATTATATATGCATTATCACACTGAGGCTATACAGGACAGTGCCTGGACTGGCTACAATGTGTATCAGACATAACTATACGTTTAGGGAGTAGGAAGGGGCACAGTTGTGATTTCTTGCACAGAGTGGGAGAATATGGTGAAAGTGACTGCAACACTAAAATATCTGGGAGGGTCAGGGGAAGTGAATATGGTAGCTACATGTTAGGTGAGGTTGTGGGGAGTCAGAGATCACATCTTCATTTGGGGGAGTTGAACTGCTACAACATGACCATTGTGGTATCTAATGTGTTGGTTTGCAGTGCCACAGCTAGATGTGGTCTGTGACAGAGAAGGAGAGAACTCTGGGACCATGCTTTGCATCCTGATGGAGCATCCCATGTGGTAAGCCTGATGAGAAGCATTGTCCATGACATGAACAGGATGACTGGCTGTATAGCCACAGCTGACAGAGAAGGAGTAGGACTAAGGGATCACATATGAGCAGCTTGGTAAGGTATTCCAGGGGATGATCTAGTGAAGCACCATTGCTCATGACCTGGAGGATGCCCATGAACTGAGGTGGCAGACCATGCGGTCACAAATGACAGTGGTACTGTATCAACAATTGTTTGATTAATTTGATTTGGAACAGCCTGCATTTTTGTCAATAAACATTGTCAATGTTTTCACATAAACCTCCTGTCCATTTCCCATTGACAACTACATTATCAAGAAGATAAACATACCAATATATATAGTATGTCCCTGGGCTACAGTCAGTCCTACAACCCTCACCTTCTTCTCACTAGATGACACCATCAGTGAACTGACTTCATTACAATGAAGCCTTATCTTTCCCAAATCATTCAAACTTCTCAGTAACACAGGTAGTCCAGACTTCACATTCTCCTACAGTGTAAAGTAATAATATGCAAAGAAACTTACCAAAATGTTACCATTATTCTCCTCCTTGTAATGCCATTAATATTCCCTTATTTCTTCTTACCATTTCTACATCACAAGCATTAACAAATACAGTGTTAAAGGACATCAGTGCTACATACCTTTCTTCAATGTGACTTCCCTGAACAGCATCCAATTAACTTCCACCTTCAATCTAAGATTTCTATACAATACCACAAAGTTCATACCATTAGAAACTTATGAACAGAACAGCAAATCAAAGAAACAAACTCCATCTTCAAATCCATTAATGCCACCTTAGGGCCTCTTACCCTAGTACTCATCATCCAGGCCATATGACCTGTAACCAGCCTCTGTTATTTTCAGATAACTACCCTGAAAAAAAACTGCCTGTTCATTTTGGACCAACTTCCCCATGGCAACCTCCTTCATTGTTATTTAAACCATCTTGTAAATTCTGCATCCCAATTAATTAAAAAAATGGCCTGCAATTTCTCATATTCCCTCTTCCCTTCTCCCTTTTAGGTAACATGATTGTGACAATCTTCCACCACTGGCTACAGAAACCAAGCTCCTTAAAGTACTCTCTCAAACAAAAGCTTCTACACTTATATCACCTTTTTTGACAATCTTGCACAAATCAGTTGGAAAAACATTTTACTCACTGGCTCCTGAACAGGCCTTCCCATTTCCACCTCTGGAAGAGTGACCTCTCTTTCCTGCATGACCATTACCACCATATCAAATAATGTCACTTTAAAACCACTCACTCACAACTAACTTTTTCACTATCCATCCTCTCCATATAACCTCTCAAGGAAATCTTGTGAACAGTTTTCCACATCCTCTTTCTGGGATACCTTCATTCCGTCTGCTCTCCTAGTACCTTCCAGCTCTATCAAACATTTCACTATCAGCTTCCATACAATAAACTTTCCCCCGCCTCTCCATCGGTCCATTTTATATCCCACCTCCTCATGAAGTTCTGCTTCCATCTTCCCTGGTTGCTTACTCATGATCTGATTCTTGGGCAATGGACTCGTAAAGTGTGACAGGATTACGGTTCAACCGGTCAAAAAGTGAGGTAGGGCTCTTGTGTTGACTGGCTGGATACATGTCATTCAGATGATAATGATTCTTATTCTGCATTAGACACTCCCTCCTCCTCTTACCATCTTATTATAACCCCTGTCCTCTAAGAATTCTATATTACATTGTGTTTTGGAATACTCTTGAACTTTACATAGATGAGATCATAATACCTTATCCTTAGCATTTCAACTGACTGGATGTGATGTATCTTCCTTTTCTAGTACAGAGCAGAAATATTCTTTAACTAGGTATTCCTATTTCACCTTTCTCCTATGCCCCACACTTTTTTCAAAATGTATTTATTTTCTCCTTTGTTTTGTCTGGATTATTTATGTTGGGCAAGTTTTTATCTTTCATTTTGACTGTATTTGATCGCCTTTTCTCAGCTTGGGCCTGTGCTCTTCTGACTGCCTTCCTCAAGCTTTAATTGGTATTGTTGCCTACCTTCAGTATTCTGCACTTCTTATAATTTCCAGCTGTTATGCATTTTCCTTGACCCTTACATAACTTCATTTGAGACCAGTGATAGAAATTGTCTTCTTTTTGGTTTGCCTGTTTATTTCACGCAAAGGCTTATTGCTTTTTTGTTGGCTTTCTTGTGTTCCCATTACTCTTCCACAATACTGTTTTTACCTGTTTGCTAGAACATACCAGTGTCACTGACACATTTTGTCAAACTATGCCCTCCTACGGTGAAAAACTATAATTTTTGATTGGCTTGGCTCTGTAAAGACACAGAATAATGAATAACAGGTATCTGGAATGTGCTACTACAAGTATATGCATATAAAAGGACACACACACACACACACACACACACACACACACACACACACACACACACACACACACACATATATATATATATATATATATATAGATAGATAGATAGATACAGATATAAATAGACAGGTAGACAGACAGTTTTTTAAACATGTATTTAAACTGTTAACTGAACTGGTCATTCTTAGACCCTTCCTAGATATGATCCAGGCTGTAAGGACAGAGGTAAATGCAACTGTGAATAATTTAAGAATAATTTAATATAATAGCCCCACTGGCATGTTTTTTGAGGCAGAAAAAAGTTGTAGCATATGGAGAAAACCCACAATGACAAAGGGAGAACAAGCAAAATTTCATACACACAGTACCTCTGGCTCAAGACTATAACCCGGGCCCTGGTACTGTGAGGCAGAGATATTAACAATACGTCACACTGCTACACAAAGACAGACAGACAGCAGGGACTTAGCTAGTTAGACAGACAGAAAGACAAATAGGTAGGAGGATATATATTTATGCGTAAGATAATGTGTAGCAAACTTCTTTTTAAAGACACTTAGATGTTTCTCTTCATCTCTTCAGTTAGGTTGCACATCTTCCATTTTCTTAGTCTGAAAGACATCAAAAGCTGAAATAAAAGTAAGTTAGGTTACAACTAAAAGAATAAAGTATGACAATGTAACTTAAGGGATACTTGCATAAAAACTAAATCATCATTCATTAACTTTTGTGAGACATGCAGTTGTAACTGTAACCCACTCCTACAGTGTTTAAACAATAGATGTTTGTCATTAAATTGCCTTCACATCCCATTCTCACAAATGCAGGTACACATATTAAAACTATGGAACGGTCCTATACCACAACACAAGTAATGTGCTATATTCACTCTTCACTCTTTCCAACCCAAATATATGGTCGGAGAGAAAACAGCTTGTAAACGGTTTGGACTGAATATGTTTTTGAAACTTAATTTCACATTGATTCTGATATATTTGCATTTGTAATAAACAATATAATAATAATAAAAATAATTGATGCAGTGTGTAAAATTAACCATGTAGTTTATTAAAATGAGAAGATAAAATGGTTTTGCCTATAATTGTTAACATGTGAACGTGCTCAGCATATCCATAATTTTGTTTTCCATTGTAATAAATGAGCTGTCTATTTCAGCACTCCAGCATTTTATTATTATTATTATTATTATTTTCCCTTTTATGGTACTCTGGTTGTTTCACTTTTCATTTTTTGTTTTTGGATATTTACGTTTTACTTTTCTTCTAACCCTCTTCTGTTTTGCTGTATACAAAAACTGAAAAGTATAATCTATTAAAAGAAAAAAAGTAGAAAGAATGAGTTCTGAGTACCAGTAAAAGGCACACGTACTGTGACATAACTACAAATGTTGAAGGTTGTATGACTGAACCCATATTAGAGACCTAGGAAAGTAACTGCTTTTATCCTACTACGTAAGTCAACGGCACTATCTGAAACATTGGTATTGTACTCTCTTCCATGTTCGCTAGCCATAACTGACTTCTACAGTGACCTCTTGAACAGTCACAACTATCCACAAAGCTTATTAGCCTTTCTTCCATATAACCCATGCACTTACCTGCACACACACACACACACACACACACACACACACACACACACACACACACACACACACACACACACACACACACACACTCTTCATAACTTATGCAAAATTTAGGTATTGCAGCAGTGTGATATAAAAGATGGCATTAACAAACTTCAACAATATCAGCATTAACTGTTGCAAAATGATTCCCTATACATTTGAAGTAAAAGCATCCAAAAGCTAGAGTTTATAACAGGCATCAGATGCTATGATATTGCCTGTGATATTTTCATATAAGATGATACTGATTATAAATAATATAAAGTGTAAAACAGCACCTTGAGCTTAACTATTTCACATCGAAATTTGATAAATATTATGGTAGTACTGGTCACAGACAGTGAAGATGGCAGATATGTGACGCCCTGATTGGACCAGCCAAAAAATGCTCACGTTTAATCCTTTTTTCTCTATTTTAAAAAGCAAAGAAGGTCTATTTGGTAAACTTTGATATATAAGCCGTGAATGCTTTTTTGTCATCCATTCATTCATAGTGTATCCATTGGAAGAGAAATGAACTTTTACAGTCAATAACCTTATCCTTCGAAATGGTTAACATTTTTGCTCAATGAGCAGCAATAAAATGAAATGTTATCCTGTTGTTGAGAAGGCCCTGTTCTGAATCTTGTTTTTTCTGATTTAGACAACAAAGTAGATAGAGGATTTTTTCCATATAAGTACATAGCAGAAAGTACACTTGCCAACCGTCTGTACAAAGCTGCATGTCTCTACAAATACAGTTTTTCAAAATGAGGCATACAGTACATCCTTCAGCATGTTTTCATTTTCCACTCATATATTTTTATATAAATAACATGGCAATTCAGACTTTTGTCTTTAAAATAGATGGACTTACTGAATCATACTGCTGTACAACAAAGTATATATGTAATGTGAATCTGTGTATTTGGTTTATGTATAAATTTAGCTCTTATCAGGGACACTGTTTAAAAAGTGAGTAAATTGAAACTTACAGTGCTGTATGTTTCTGGTCCACAGTGCAAATGTTATCTCCATTTGGCCTGTTTTATAATGAAAACAAGATGAGAGTATGCAAATATTGATGGAACGGGCAATTCCACCATTACCTACATAGCAGAATGCTTTTTGTTTATATGCACTTTCTTAGCCACCTGCTGCTTTAGTGTGGAGTTATCTATGGAGAAAGCTGCGTCATTTTATGTGGACCACTAACATATTCCTGCACAGGTGTATAATGCTGAGTTATCTGAGCGGAAGTATAAGTCATTTTATTCTGACCACTGATATCTTCCTGTATAGGTGCATGGTGGTGACTTATCTAAGGAGAAGGCTGAGTCATTTTATACTGACCACTGACATATTCCTGTACAGGTATACGGTGCTGAATTAGACATATTCCTGTACAGGTGTATAGTGGTGACTTATTAAAAGGGAAGGCTGAATCATTTTGTTTTGTACCGAGCACTAATATATTCCTGTACAGGTGCATGGTGGTGACTTATCTGAGGGGAGAATGGAGTCATTTTATGCTGACCACTGACATATTCCTATATATTGTAGGTATATAGTGCTGAATTGTTCCTGTACAGGTATATGGGTACTGAGTTATCTCAGGGGAAGGCTGAGTCATTTTATGCTGACCACTGACATATTCCTATATATTGTAGGTATATGGTGCTGAATTGTTCCTGTATAGGTGGGTGCTGAATTATCTGAGTGGAAGGCTGAGTCATCTTATGCTGACCACTGACATATTCCTGTACAGGTGTATGGTACTGAGTTTTCTGAGGGAAGACCAAAAATACTTTCTCCACAGGACCTGATAATATACCTGCTTAGTTAATATTGTTAAACATGTCCTTGCAGATACACTCCTTAAACTGTTTAACCTGAGTTTGGCTATTGTTTTTGCCCCTAATGAGTGGCACACTGCAGTGGTGATGCTCCTGCATAAGGGTGGCCTTACAATTTACCCAGGTAATTAAAGGCCTACCAGTCTTGTAAGACTCAACTGCAAAGCCATGAAACATAATATAACTGACCTCATAAACAACAATATCAAGAATCAGTTTAGACCTGGTCCCTAACAGTTTGGCTTTGTAAAGGGTAGGCCCTATCTATTACATCTGGTAAATTTCTTCAAAAGCTTTACAGAGGCCATAGATGGTGATCATGCACTACATATGATATATTTTAATCCAGTCAAGATCTTTAACACTTTTCTCCATGCTGGCTGGCATCGTACAGAAGTGAAATGCTTTAAAATCAACCCATATGTGATAAGATGAATAGCAAACTGGCTGAAAAGCAGATCCCACACAGTGCGAGTTGCAGATGTCTTATTAGAAAGTATGAAAGGGACCAGTTCTCAGGTCTCCAAGCAGGAGTCAGGACCTCGGGCTAACACAATTTGCAGACAGCTGCAAACTAGGGCATTGTTATTAAGTTAACTCTGACATCCAAACCCTTCAGAATGAGCTCTTCCTAGTAAACCCTTGATGTACTAGAAATGGGATCAAATTAAATACTAAAAATTGAGTATCATCACTTCTGTCAGACAATCCTTACCCTCATCATATTTTATAGACAACATACCATTACAAAATGAACATGTAGTCAGGGACGTAGGAACTTGGGGTGATAGGTCCCTGTCTTTTGAACATCAGCAGTTGTCAGGAAATCCTTTTATTTAACACAGCTAACTGCCAAAAGAATATCATCATGATCTAGAGATATAATCGCTCCCTTGTGGTCAGCATTGATCAGGCTACTTATTGAGCACAACTTTTCCTTTGTCATCGAGGTCTAGAGAGTTAATCACTATTATGCTTAGCATTGATCAGGCCAATTATTGAGTACATTTCCTTTGGGATGTATCTCACTAAACATATCCAACAATTAGAAAGACCCAGATATTTCTGACTGAAAATATCACAATTCTAAAGCCCCTGAGCTTACAAGACAGACTGGAAGCACTTTTACTTTTATCATTATCTTACAGAGTTTTGAGAGGAGATCTCTGTCTTACTGCACCATTACAGACCCAGTCGTCCTTGACCTCCTGCATCTGTATGAGAAATATGTCAACCGATACTAGAACCAGTGACCTAAATCTTCAGAAATAAGTAAGTAAAACATGGTGGGATAAGTTTATAACCCAGCATTACTCACTATCTTTCTTTGAACATAAACTAAATGACTAGATAGGCAGCCACAAATTTCCTCTGGAATTTATAGGAATGACCCTCCTGGAGAAAGCAGGTGTGGCACGAAGGACGGTACATAAGACTTAGTAGGCTTGGAATATCTCAGAAGATTGACATTTTATATTGACTACTAACATATTCCTGTACAGGTTGTTGTGGCTGAGTTATTTGGGGGGAAGGTGGAATCATTTTATACCGACCACTAACATATTCCTGTACATGCATAAGGCACTAAGTTACCTGAGAGGAAGACTAAACCTGTTCATACTGACCATAGCATGGTGCTGTTATCTGAGGGGAATACTGAGTCATTTTATACTGATTGCTGATATATTCCTGTGTATGATATATGATACTGAGTTATCTGAAGGGAATGCTGAGTTGTGTTACACTGACCACTGACATATTCATGTGCAGGTGTATGGTGCTTGAATGTGATAACAGAGGTAATTTAATGACATGGATAATATGGATTGTAGAACTCCTTACTTTAGGTTATTCTTATTTTGTTATCAGTGGGATCACTGGGTACCAGGAGAATCCAGCTGAGTTCATTTTTATATTCTTTACCAAAGTTCATTTATTGCTTTGTTTTTGAGCCTGCAGCTAGAGTGTAAATTGTGGCCAGTTGAGTCTGTCTGAGATGATAGATGTACATTTCTTCAGGTTGCATTATTGTTTTTCATTCGAAGGAAGAAGTTTACACAGTCCAGTACATTATGCACTGCACATCATTCTTATATGGAAAAAAGGCAAATATCTTCAACTCCTGTTATCAAAACATCTACATTTCCTTTACACCCTGCACATCACATTCTCTTTCTGTTTAAAAAGGATGGAAAATTGACAAAAAAGATATCACAGTAGATGTACATATGGTTTGGAATAATGTGTCATATCCATGGGACAATTTGTTGCAACAATCTTGTGTGTGCTTGTGTTTTGTGCTTATCATACAATGTGACCTTTTAATGCAAAGTTTAAAGATAAAGTGTGTGCAAAAATTACCCGTTATATCTCAGGCATACATTTGGATAACTGAACCACACAGCCAGTAACCTCTGTCACTTTCTAGAAGGCTCTGTTTTTTGTTCTGTTTAATAGAGTTTGCAGAGGGACTATAATGAGGGTTAATCTGTTTTTTGTTGGAAGGGGTCATAAAAAGGATACTAATGTTTGCCAGATTCACAGTAATGTTTGTGCAGCTTCTCAAAAGAGTACCATTGCTGAGTATAGAATTTAGGGTACACTAATTTCAGCAACAGAAATTTGCAGGGTACCTGACCGCTCACAAAACGTTTGGTTAGTGTCAGTGTTAGCTTGTGCCCATGTTTTAAAACTATACAATTGTCTGCAAGTTTTGCAGCCTTTTGCTGCAGGCCTAATGTTCTGCTCCTTGAAAAAAGCACATAGCCAGCTGTAGGGTTGCATTCCCAACATATTTCAATGGATAGGAACAACACTTCTAGGGAATGATATATTTCACAACAGACATCTCTGCATTATAAATGTAGGCTATTTTGTATTGTGACAGCCTAATACTTAACATTTGCATGTTAAAAACTGTGTCACACTGGTGAACCATGATGTTATTCTCAAGTGTTACACTAAAGAGCTCTAACATGTGACATAATAATGCAAACATTGTGTACCAATAAACCACATGGAGCAGCACACTGGTGTAATACTGCTGATACTTTTAATATTGAGGTATTCTATTATACTCTGTCACAGTCTGGGTAGGTTCCCTTTTTATCCTGGTTAATGAGTATTGCTGAGAAAGTGGTCTTGTGGATGATGATACATGTTATGAGAAGCCATTATGACAGTGCTGAATGTAAGGTGTGCAGCCTTCATTGCAACTTCTACACATTTTCCTTAGTAATTTATGCCACTGAGTGGACAACATGGAGAATCCTATCCTTCAACTGTAGAGCTGTTGGTATTCAAAGTATGGTTGCATTGAGGTGTCATCAGTCTCAAAAATCATATAACGAGAATATCCACAGGAAATCTTGCAGTCAAATTCCAAAAGGGAAAAATATCGGAAAGTTATAAAGTCTGCCTTGCAATTTTTTCCATAGATACACTGTGCATTGTGGCATGTTGATACAAAACATTCTTCTGCTCAGTAGCACTGCATCAAGCTGCTCCATATCCTGGCAAAAGTTTAATATCAGGGTATCACATGATTAGAAACAATGACACAAAGGAACCTACTGACATTGGGACACAAAATTAAAATTTTCAGCTAGTCCTAGACAGGAGTATATTTAGATTAACTTGTTAGATGCAGGCTACATATGATATAATGTGTGTTTGTCTGTTCTTGGTCGAAGTTTCAGTACTTCAAACTTCACTTGTACAAACCCACTTGTTCGAAGTACTGAAACTTCGAAAACTGACTACGGAGATCACAATACAGAGTGGACTGGGAATATTCCATTTTCCTCGCTGTAGTGCGATCTCAGAGTTGGTATATTTAAGTAGGGGTGTGTGGGGGGCACAGCCCTCCACATGGGGGGTGCAGGGGGCTTGCCCCCTTGCAAAAGCATGTTTTTGTTATATTTTGTTTGTGAAGTGATCAGGCACCTAGACTTCAGCGAAAGTTCTACTTTTCGTTTTCGGTTAAGTGACAATTTGCTGTAAAGTAGTAGACCCATATATATATATATATATATATATATATATATATATACATACAGGTTTACCTAAAATGATCTAACCACACTAATATTTGAACATAATATATGACAAAAAAAATCTAAACTCACAAATATTGACAAAATTGAAATTATACAAAGGAAGGATTTATACCCTTTCCCCACTGCCACAGAGTTAGTATATATAATTAGCATGGGAGTGAAAGGTGCAAAACAGAACACATCTACATATCTAACCATATCCAAAAACAATATTTTAGTGGGATGGGGGGGAAGTCCCCCTGCACACCCCCACTTCCTGCTAATTGTATATACCAGCTCCAAGTCTGCACAACAGGGGGTAAGGGTATAAATCCTTTCTTAATATAAATTCTATTTTGTCAATATTTTTGAGATTAGATATTTGTGAGTATAGACATTTTTGAATTCAGATTTTTTGGATCGATATTAAGTGTTTAGATATTTGTTAGTGAGTTTAGGGTATTTTGAGTAGCCCCATATATATATATATATATATATATATATATATATATATATATATATACAGAGAGAGAGAAAGATACATTATACCATAATGTGGTGGTTCAACTGGTAGGATGGCAGAATAAGACAGAAAATAGGCATACAAATGGATTTTAATAAGCCAGTGCTATAATGAGAAGTGATTGTAATATCTAGTAGAGGGAAATAAAGCTGTTATTTGAGGGAATCCACATATAAACAAGAAATTATGGACTGGTCCCTTTAACTTAAGTTACCTGAAGGCAAAATAACTGAATTCACTTGTGTACCTGTACTCTTCTAAAGCCAGGTCGGAAACAAACTGGGAGTGGTTGTTTGAACAAGAGTTTAGAGGAATCTGGAATACATCTATGGAAAGAAAGATAAATAGAGGCCAGAGCTTTAACATCCAAGATGGGATTCTGATTACAAAGCTGTAAATGCTAGTGTAGTCTAGACGACAGAGACTTTGATTTGCCTAAAAAGAGGATGTTGGAAAAGTATTTTATTTCTTGACTAATTCCAAACTCTAAGGTTCATTTGAGACTGTCAGCACCAGATTTTTTTCTAATTGCTCCTGAAATGACCATTGCTGGTACATGGACAGATCAAATTGTTACTTTATTTTACTTGTTGATACTGCTTCGGGTTCTTTTTTGTGATAAAGCCAGTCTGTTTTTATATTTGGTCAATAAAAACACTAATTTCCAAGAAGCCTGGTGTGTCTGCTGCTTAAAATACCACATCTAGCAGACACTGGGATTGCAGGCAAATGAATCTGCGCTCATAATATCTGATGTTATGGTTCTACTTGTCACTGCAGACCATATGAATAATTCTCCCCTAATGGCTTAAAGATTTTTTTCCTTTCTTCTCTTTTTCTTGTGCCAAACTGTGTTGCCATTGTGCTGTGAGGCTCTGGAGCCAATCTTTCATCCAGAGGTGTGTTGGGGGTCTCATTGGAGCAGTTTGAGGTTAACCTGATGACCACAGTGGAACAGCTGCAGATGATAGTGTCTCCTGCTGGGGGAATGGTAGCAGTAACCAAATAACCACATTGATGGTGCAGCCAAGACCTCTCGACAGTGAGGAAGACCTTAAAGCTCACCTGACAATGTTTGAGAGAATAGCCAAAAAGAAAGGTTGGGGTCACTCCATCTGGGCTCAAATTTTGGTACCTTATCAGCTCATCTCACAGGGAGCTCCTCTATGCTTACTGAAGTAAGTGAAGTATGTTAGCAAGTTAAAGAGTCACCTCCATGACTCAAGCCCTTAAGTTTCACAATTGGATTTTCTCCAGGAACAAAACAAAAAACATAATTGTTTTACTCAATAATTTTGTAAAATTGTGGTTAGACCAGGAGAGTTTTAACAGTAAAAATACTATAATGTTAAAATATTATTACTGACATGTTCAAGAGAGCTTTACTGACAATCGTTAATTAAATGGACTCATGGATTGCCAAACGCTCTCTCACTTAGTAAAAAGAATGTTATGTTGTATAAGAAATCACCACCTAAAGCAGTAGACACAATTGTGACTAAAATGAAGGGTTTTGTGGCTTCTATTTTGTTCTTCAAATGTAGCAGGAGGCATACTGCTAAATACTGTGGTGTAGAAAGTTAGAATTTCCAATATAAGCAGTGAAACTGTGTGGAGGAGTTCAAGATTACTGAGCACAACTGAATTATAAGCAGGATGGCTGAGACAGTATTTTGTTACTGTGCTACATCAAAATTAATGAAGTGCTTGATAAAAATAGATGGGCAAGAATTACAGGGAATACTGGACTCTGACAGAATGACTAGTTTAATAAAAGGATATTGTATTTTTAGGAAGAAAGCCTGCTCAAAGACATACATTTAATTTATCTGTATCCATGGGGAGAAAATGTGTTTCTCAATTGCCCCAGGAAGAGGTACAAACCTAATTTGGGAAGGTCCTGCCCCAAAAAGTCTTCATACCCTATACCCATGATCCAGTTATTGGGAAGGACATCCCTTTTTTAAAGACATTTGGAAACAGTTTGAAGAGGGCAATGCAAAGAAATCTGGTACAGCTCCAGTTGCAGAAGTAAAACCAAACCAGATCACAAACTTGCTAGATACAGATCTGCACAGTAGCCTAGAGAGATATATAGAGTCAGGGTTGTATAAGACCCAGAATAACAGCAGAGGGCATATCTCTCAACCTCTTAGTGCAAAAATTCTGGACAAAGCAAAAAATAATAGGAGGACAAAGGCTTAAACTAGGAAGAGATTGTAAATATTCCTCTAATAAGTTTAGAAAGTTGCTAGAATAATAGTTACATTGCTATACATTTTCTGAAGGATATGAAGTCTGAAACTCAAAGCTCTGTCTATCTGGATGATCTGCCAAAAAAGAAGTAACTTATGAATATGAAGCAAAACTCTGGACATTCTGGACAGATGAGAGGTATGGTACAGAGCCCCTGGAAGACCAAGTATGGATAAACTTATCTAGAGAAGGAAAGATCCCTGCCGCTGTCCTACTGATACAGCCAGCAAAGGTATAGGATAGCATGCACCCAAAGAGGACAAGGTTTCAGGAACGTAGACAAAGGATAAGAGTAGAGAATAAGAAAAAGGATGATGCACAACCCCAGAGAGAAAGAAAGGGGCTGTAGGTCAGAACATCAAAGATAATCCTTTATAGCAAAGCAGAAAGCTAACATTCCTTGGAGATTATTAGGACTTGGAGATTCCCATAGCTGCTGAAGAAGGAGAGGAAGGAGAGGCTTTTACCTTCTTGGACACAGAGGAGGAAGGGGACCTCAGCTTGTCCAACCTGTAAATAGGTTGGGTACGTCTGAATAAGGCCCAGTGTGAAGATGAAATGGTGAATCAGGCCAGAGAGAACATATCCAGGGTGGAGGAGGAATATTCCTCTTATTGGACTTCCCCAACCTAGTTTTACTTTGAACTGCAAAATAATCAGGTGCATAGAGTTGAAAAAGGAAGGAGAGGAGATTACATGGCAGCTGCTAGTCCTCAAGCCTTGGTAATGACTTTATTTCATGGGTTATTGTAAACTTTGAGATGCATTTGAGACTGTCAGCATGAGAGCTTCTTTAATTGCATTTGAACTGAGTATTGTTCATACAATGGATAATAAACTGAACTGTCTGTGTTTTTGTAGAGTGAACTATTTTTTGCTGCTATTTTTAGTTCTGTTTCATGGTGAAGTCAGTCTGGTTTTATGCTTGGCCGATAAAATTATTTATTTTCATTCAGCCTTGGTCTGTTTGCTGTTTAAAAGACCACAGTTAATTTAATATTTATGTATGCCTGCATGTAAATATGTATTTGTTATCAGGGGTAGAATACTGATCCATTTTCAGGAAAGCACAGGTGAAGAAATGTTACAAGATGAGCAGCAGAAAATATTTTAAAGCACATACATTTGTATTAACACAGACATTATACTGATGTCTGCAGTTATACTTGCATTGCCTGAGTTTATTGTGGATGCATTTTGAACATAGAGGTATACCTTTTAATGTTTAATTTACTCAACTAAACATATTTGTGCATTAGATATTAAAACCAAGGTTTCTAGATTTAGTTTATTGATGAAGCCCAAATGAAGTTGAACCTGGCATTTTTTAAATACCTGGGTTTGTTTGCATGGGTTTACCTGAAAACAGGAATAGTTGATTTGGTCTGATCAACTTCTACTGAAATCAAATAAAAGACAAAAAGTTAGCTAGTGACACTGCAAAATTATATGGTGAAAGTTTATTTTCTTATCTCCAAGTATGCATGATCCAGAAGTCCATATAATGAGATATACAAGGTTGTTGTAAGAGCACCCACGTGTGGAAGTGTAGAGGGGCTTGATCCTCTGCCAAATGGTTTGTTTTGTGATTTTTGTTAAAGTTGACATTGTGTGTTCTTGATTATACTTTTCAGGTCTGATGTTTCATGCTTTGAAGATGAGATACGGTTAATATATTATACACTATTTTGAAAATGAATTGGTTATTCTTATTTATACTTAGGTGTGTTTTCCATTCATGTTTTTGCCTGAATCTTTGTAATTTAGCGCAGCCCTAAAATGATGTGTGTCACGTTTGGTATATGTGTGTGTGTGTGTGTGTGTGTGTGTGTGTGTGTGTGTGTGTGTGTGTGTGTGTGTGTGTGTGTGTGTGTGTGTGTGCAGCAGAGAACACATCCATGAGGTTGCTGACTGACTCCTGAGGTAGATGGAATGGTTGCTATTCACTACAGACTGAGAGAAGTTGATTACTGTGTGACTACTGAGATACTAGTAGGAATTATAGCCCATACTTAATATTAGTAGGTATGTTTGGTACAAATTGGTTGTTGAAGTTGTTGAAGTATTAGCAATGATTATTAATAAAAAGTGATATTTCTGTTGTAAGGGGATAATGGGAAATTTTGCATGTTAAGTCTTGAAGGAGAGGGGATGATGAGAGATGGGTTAAGCATGCATGTTGTAAGTTTTCTGTGTGACTTAGGAATTTGTACAATTGGATGGTGGATATTTTGTAGATTTGAAAAGTCAGAAGGAGCACTGTATCAATTGAAGATAATACAGTCAACGAAGAGGGTTAGGATGGGTGAAGATGATCGTTTATGGTAATGTGGAAATAAGGATAGGATTGCACTTTTAATCACTTGACTGTATCATAAGGATTGATTGGCTGGGATGAGGAGGTTAAGACTGAGAGATGAGGTGATTATGATAGGGTAAGGCAGAAGTGTAAAGAAGTGAGGAATGGAGCTGTGTGAGAGCTTTCGGCAGGTAACAGTCTAAGATAGGTAAGGCATTTATTGGTAGAGAGTTGGCAAGTTTGGAAAGGTGGGGAAACAGACTAAGGATATGAAAGGGATAGGCAGTGTCAGGTTTAGTTGGACAGTCTGTCAGGGACAAAGGGAAGGATGAAGTAAGACTGATGTTGACAAGTAATGGGTACTGGAGAAGCAATACAGTCATTGCGTTATAATGGTGAACCCGCAGGAGTGAGTAGTAAAGCCGGTCAGGTGGGGGTTATAGAAATTTTTAGAAGTAGAGAAACTATAGTTATTATAGACATTAGAAATTAAGATAAAAATCAGTTATTGGAAGAAAGGGGGCCAGTACTGGTCAGGGACTCTATTATTAACGAGAATAAAAGGAGTTTACTGCATGTAGAGCAGGTTCCAGCTTTACTGTTGGATAGGAGAGTGCAGGTAATAAACACAGTAGCATTAAGTGCAGTGATTGACCTACTTTTGTGATTTATATTGGTATTAATGATCTATCAGGTGATGCTAATGGGGAAAAGGAATAAGTAGCAAAGTGTACTGCTTTGACAATCTCCAGAATACCCACCCCTCTGAATACTCCTCTTCCTCCTACAATTATGAACATATTTCCCTTTAAGGGATATGAATTACACAGCCATGATGTATATCATAAAATATTACTATGCACACTGCTGCTATTGTAGCTAGTTGTACTCCATCTCACAGTACTGTTCTCATATGTGGGTCTGGTATTGGGAAGCAGTAGGTTATATAGAGATGCACTGTATGATATAACTAGTGTCATTGAATGGAGAAAAACAGGTGTGAAGAACCAAAGGAAATGTATTTTATGGATAAGCTTGAAGTTAGTAATAAAGAAACTGATGTACTCATAGTAAGAATGGACAGGTACATGGGGATATACTTTTAAATGGACATAGAAAGAAGTAGATGGGACTGAGGAAATGGTGAAGGACAGGGAACTTTTGACAAGGGCTGGCAGTATTATGAGGTAGGGCATAAAACAACATAAGGAACTTTGGTGAAAGATATGTCAGTGAATCACAGTAAAATATAGAGGAAAAGAAAATATTGAAGTTTCAGGCAGTTACAGAATTGGATGGGGATAGTATTATGTGGTTAATGGATCTCTATGCAAATAAAACAGACTTGGATGTGTCAGTGTTACATTTAAGGATCTTTGAAAGGAAATATTAGATCATATTTGAGGCTGGTAGTATATGAAAGTGAAATAACAAAATGTATGCATTTTATTTGCTTTATTTTCCTTTTTGTTAACCAGAGAGATAGATTGGTCAATTGATCCTTTCCAGCCATGATCATGGTCTCAATGGCAGCAAATACAGCAGCAGTATTAAATCAATAGCAATGTTTACATAAAATGTTGGTATGGCTGGTGCGAGCATTATAATACACAGAGTGCAACATATATGAGGCATAAACATAAATATAGACAAATAGCAATAAGATAGTCGCTGTCCGGTTCGATTCTCAGCTAGAGCGTCTTCTGCGTGGAGACATGCATGAATGGGCGTACCTTCGTTGAAGGTTGTGCATCAGGGCTGGTAACTCGGCATGTAAAAATCAACTACCAATCATTAGCGGACCGGAGTTCCGCTGTGGCGACCCCTATCCGGGAAAAGCCAAAAGACACAACAACAACAAGCAATAAGATAGTTGCAAAACTGAGAAACGTAAATGGCATGCTGCATATTCAATACATACAGTAGTTGCATTACATATAGTGATTTAGAGATCAGCTGCAAACAAAAGGCCTACCTGGTAGAATGCAAACATGAATATACAGAGTGGAGGGGATAGGAAAGTGTTTCAAAGTAATGGCATTTCATTAGCAAAAATTGTGTTATTTTAGGGAACTTCAAGGAGAAGCAGAAGTAAAATTCCCTAATATCAGGAGAGATTGAGTTATATACAGAAAGATACATTTTGTGAAAAGATCTTTATATACAGTTTAATTTGTAAAGTTGTCTACAGTGAGTTGTAGTATTTATGCTTGTACTACACAGCTGTTGCTGATTATTAGTTATAAGTACATGATGGGCAGGGTAGGTAACAAACTTAGAACAATTGTGAACAGGTAACAGGAGCAACCAGGAGACATGCCATAAGACCAAAAATAAGAATGTTAGAAAGGAGAAGTTACAATGAAGGAGCAAAATCTGAATGGTGTATTCTGTAGCAGAGTTCTCTTTTTAGAGTTAGTTAAGTAGTTAAGGAGAAAGAAAGAAAGAAAGAAAGAAAGAAAGAAAGAAAGAAAGAAAGAAAGATGGTGGAGGAGAGAAAGAGAGGGATTCCAGCTTACTAAGTAGAACATTTTGGCTATGCAGTAATGAGTGCCAGGGATGAGGAGGTGAGCGAGTCTTTCGTTGTTGGAATACATTGGAAACTATTAATTCAATGGGAGCATTGAATGTTAGGAAGGATTCTAGCCACATGTGAAGGTGTTTACAGATATTTGTGTATTCTCTTGTTTTGTTTTTGTGAATCACTGGTAGACAATTATAAGTTTTTTTTTTTGTGTGGGTCTAAATAATGCTTTAGTTTTAGCAGAGGTTCCTGTTAGGTAATTTTGGCAGAACCAGTGGCACACCCTATTAAAGTCATTCTGCAATTATTTCTCTATAGTGGATATGTCACTCACATCTCTAAGCAGAAGGCCATCTGCATAAAGAAACAATGTAATTTTTGTAGAGATCCTGAGGCAATGCATTTACAGACAAATAGAAAATGATCAGTCCAAAGATACAGTTTTGGGGTACACCAAAGGTAAATTGGACATGGAGAAGACCAAACTGATTAGTTTCACTTGAAAAGTTTTCTTGAGAAGATAGTTTTTGAGTCAGACTAAATAGTGAGGTTGCAAAGTTGCAGATACTGAAGAGTGGGTCAGAGGGAGCTATAGATCTAAGTAAATATTAGCTATCAGATAGAGGAAAGAACTGACAATATTTGGTGAGATGTGTGAATTAATAACACAAAGAGAAATAGGTCTAAAAAAGAAAGTGATCATTATTATTATTATTATATTATTAAACAAAGTGTATCCCATATTAAGGGTTGGGAAGAGGAATGAGCCAGTATAGGTTTCTGTTAACTGGGATAGTCCAAATGAGGAGAAATACATTTTCAGTGGATGAGAAAACAGTTTAAAATTACAAAAAGAGACAATTCCATAAAATTCTGAAGTTAACCATACGAAGCAACGAACTTCAAATATTTCCATGCAGTAAATAAGCTTAAACAAGAGAATATTGGTTTGAATAAAAAATGTGTCTTACCAAAATAATTAGTAAGCACATAAAAGCCACGGTGGTGCAGCGGTAGCATTGTCACCTCACAGCAAGAGGTTCTCCCGTTCGATTCTCGGCTGGAGCGCCTTCTGTGTAGAGTCTGCATGTCCTCCCCATGGTCGAGTGGCATTCGAAAGACATGCATGAATGGGCATGCCTTCGTTGAACTTTGGGCATCGGGCTGGCACCTTGGCACCATAAAAATCTACTGCCAATAATTAGTGGACCAGAGTTCTGCTGTGGCGACCCGAAAGAAACAACATGGTTTGAGTACATTCATGCAATATCAGCAAGTAGACTAAATGAAGTTTTGTACTTGATGTCTCCAGAGGAGGTTTAGAAGAGGCTGAGTGGAAAGATGAGTTGGGTATTTTCAAAGTGTGGTTTTGATGAAAAGGTAAGGAAATTAGGATAGAGTATTAAAGTTATGAGTAGAGCAGAAGACGTGGAACAGATAGAAGAGGGGGCTCTTAGGGGGTGACAGTTATATATAGAATTGCACTCCATTAAGACCATTGCTATCGGGAGAAAGGCTAATGCATTCATGCTGATGAGCACACAACGATATAACTGTGTATATTATGCAGCAGTTACCCCCCCCAGTTGTACTTCCTATTTGTAAGTATTGCTTTTTTTAGTCTAAAGGTAACTTAGCTAAGGCAGAACTAACAATGAGTTGGCTCATGCGAGCTATAACATTTCAAGGCTAAAACGTGGATAAGATGGAAAATAAAATAAAGTGGCACCACAAGCAATAAAATGTCTCACTCTGTTATTAAAATAGAGTTTACATGGGTATGGTGTAGGAAAGAATTAAGGTAACAAAAGGGGACTGATTATCTATTGTTTTAGAAAAGAAGTTATATGGAGTGATTTTGTTTTTCTACACATGATGTATTTTATGGAAGTGCAAACACTTTTTGCAAAGTGATTAATTATTGAAAATGCATGCAGCAGCAGTAAGTTCTGTCACATGTTTTTTGCAGATGAAAAATCTATACAGGAGCAATACTTGTCATTTATACCCATTTGTAGCTTGGTTAAATGATATAAAGTGTAATATAATGTAACACATATGCTGAATAAGCTGTTTTTCTTTACTGCATAGATAATCTTTAACTGCTGGTAATATGAACCTGCAGTTCACTCACTTTCTTTTCTCCCTCAGTGCTTTGTAGTAACTCTCTGCTTCAGTACATTCACTTCTGACCCCAGATATCCTTTATATTATTCAACTAACTTGCAACTCTCTCTTTCCTCTTTTCAGAGCACTGGCCTCTGCCTTTAGAGATTAGCAAGCCGGATGGTGCTCACCTAAAACTGAGTGAAGCCAGATACAAAGACACCTGGCTAGTAGTATGACTCAGAATCAGTTGTGAATTTTTCCCACCATAAGAAGTAACCCTCCAATTCTGCCACCTCAACAGTGATTGTCTGAGCTTCCTGTGACATTACAAAGCTTGAATTTTATGCTCATATTTTATACCTTGATTTACAGAAATTATCAACTAATTTCACAGACACTGGCATTAATGCTTCTGTTTTTGTATGCCTCGTAGTCTCCTTATCTCATAAAAGCCGATTAATACCTCCAGCTGTTTTTACATTTGCAACCTACTGACACTTCTAGGTGTAAAATATTGCTTGTTTATATTTGTATTAATAATTCCAAAGCTGTGCTACATACAAAGTATTAAAATATTTCATCTTAAAGCTTACACAATGGCAAACACAACTGTACTGATATCTGACCCCTGTCTAGTGCAGGTAAAGCGATAGTAACTGTTTTGAAGAGTACTCCATTTACACTTCTTTACTAACCCCTATGATTCCAGAGATATGTATGAACATTTGTTTGAAATGTGAGGAATTAATTTGATTATAACAAAAAGCCTAGGCTCTGCTCATTGAAAACTACAGTGTAAACTTCCTGACCTGCACTGGAGGGAATAAGTTATTTGTGCCACTTGTTCAGACATTGTTCACTATAGTACCTGCACTATTTAGCACTTTAGTAATTAGTGATGCTTAGTGCAGTGGATTTACACATAGACAGCTGCTCCTTTTTTGTACTGATGGGGAATATCTATTTTCACGTAATTGACTTCTTGCCCTTGTTTTATCCATGCGCAGACTGTGATGTGCTTCACTCCCCTTACTCTCCCAGTTGCTCAGCCTCCCCTTAATTTCAAACTTTCTTTCCCATAATTACAACTTCCCACCCTTCTTAAAGGTACAAACACTACTCATTCCACATCACACATACTGACTCTATCACTGTAGTCCCCTCTCTAGCAAACAATTACACCTAACAAGAACTAACCTAATACTATTACTGAAACTTGGTACATACCTAAAAAGAAATACCATCGAAAAACAATAATTCACCTCCAGCTCACACCTCCTTTTCCCACACATATGTGAAAAAACACCACCTCCCCAAACTTTGCAACTATCTGATCACTTATAACACTCACAATATTTATTCACCTCCCACACCAATCTCATCAGAGATGGCTAACACTAAAGAATACACAAGGTCATCTTCACTCATCCCTTGAACAACTCCCAAGCTTTGTTTAATTAAAACAACCTACATATCACATAATTTCATATCAAAAGTATCAGAAACAAACTAGACCAAATTAGTGCCTTCACATGCCCACACTCTGCAGACAAAGTTGCAATAACTAAATCCTGGCTGAAACATAACATACCCCAAATCTAACTTTTTTTCCTGTTCACAGGTTATTTTATTGATAAATGCCCAGGCAAGAGACTAGGAGGTGGAACAATGCTAAGGAGCAAAGCTGTGTTAAATGTGACAGTAATCGGCCAAGCCAGCTTAACCTCGGTCTAATAGGATTATCACCAAACTACCAAACAAACCAGAACACCACCTTTAAATAGCAGAGGGATACCACTCCCACCTCCTTACTAAACAAATTTCAAATGTCAACTCAAAAGATTCTCTACAACATGTAACCCAAGAAATTCATCATAATACTAGGAGACTTCATTGTTGCCTCACAGTAAGATGCTGTCCGGTTCAATTCTCAGCTAGACCGTCTTCTGCGTGGAGACATGCGTGAATGGGTGCACCTTCGTTGAAGGTTGTGCATCAGGCCTGGCAAGCCGGTACATAAAAATCAACTGCCAATCATTAGCGGACCGGAGTTCTGCTGTGGCGACCCCTAACCGGGAAAAGCTGAAAGACACAAACAAACAAACTAGGAGATTTTAACATGAACCTCCTCAGACTCTCTGCTTAGGATGTATCTGTATTTCTTGCTGCCCTTTGATCTCAGTCACTTCACACCCTGGTGACATCTTATCTAGCAGGACCCACTCCCCACACAGTGGCTCCTGTGCCCATAAAAGTAAAATTTAAATACCCACCTCCTCAAGCTAATCTTTTTCAAGACCAAGTCAAATGCCAATTTCACAAACTTACGTTCTCACCTCCCCACCATAAATTGGACACTAACACTAATGAAAACTGATGCCAACTCCACAGACATTCAACTCTTATAACTTCTACTCACCATGCAGAACAACTACTTTCCCTTAGTCTCCAGACTATTCAAACAAAATAAAAAATAATGGCTCACAAAGGAGCTTAAACTACAAATGCATCTTCACAAAGAAGCATAGGTAAACTGTAAAAATATGCTAACTGTTCCAAACAGAGGAGGATATACTTTCCCATACAATGTCACCAAACAAGCCATTCACAGGCACTAAGTAAAACCCTTAACTTTTAGATAAACGTCCTGGCTATACTGTCCAAAAAAACTGGCAAGAAATAAACAAACTTACAGGTAGAACCCCACTGAAAGACTCATCCTATGAATTCCTCAGTCACACCTAACAAACTATCATCCTTAGCGTTTCTCAAAAAATTCGCTAACCTTCCTTTTCCTCATCCATACTTCCTTCCACCTCTGCACTTATTTAACTGATCTCAGCCTGCCAGAATACTTACTCCTTTCTACTTCACCTCTGTTAGAAAATATCCCTCTTGATTCACTATCTGGCTTAAGCAACGTTTGCAAATGGTCTCTTTATCACTGTAAAGACTGCACAATTATGATGTAACCTGCATTTACAATCTCTGCTTCACTACAAACACCATGCACTCAATTTGGAAACCTGCACTTGTAATACTATAGTAAAAATAACCTAAACCAAACAGCATTAGTCAGCTCTGACAACTCTCCACAGTACGCAAATTATGAGATAAATTTATTAGCAAACAGCTTACCTCTTATCTTCAAAAACAAAAAGATTTCTGTCTATGGACCCTAACAAATAGCATACTTAGCAGCATGGATAAGAGATACTTGATTAGTGATGTGTTTATTGACTTAACTTGAACATCTGACATGGCTGATCACTCTATCTTTCTAACTCTACGGACATTGTAATCAGTTCACAGGACACACAGTGGTCCAAATACTTCCATACAACAGGACCATCACAGTAAAAATTGACTTATCCCTCTGTCAGCCAGCCCACACCCACTCTAGCATTCCACAAGCCTATACACTGGACCTTTACCTCTTTTCTATTTTCATTAATGAATTGCCACTAAATCTACATAGGTTCATAGGTTCATAGGTTCATACTAGGCTATCTGCCCGAGGGCATTTATAAGCCTAGCCCATAGTTTTGTGGCTTACGCCACCCCTTTAGTTTGGAGAAACTATGCCCATTATTTTGCTGTGCCTCTGTCGAGCAGTGACACTGAGGTAACCCCTGGGGTGTATCTGCGATCTCCCATCCATTGGTCAAGATTCCTCTTGAACAAGGCCAGCGAGGTGCTCTGCCTCACATAAACCGGGATTTTGTTCCACAGCATAGGGAGTCTTTGGGTGATGAATCTATCCCTCCAGCACGTCCTATTAATAACCGTGTCGAGGTTTAAGTCTCCTGCCCTTGTGGCTTTGAGGGATCTAGATTTTTTGAGATGAAGCATGTTCATCAAATCTGGGTTTGACATGGCCTTGTATGTCAGGCATAGGTCACCTCTGAGCAAGCGGTAAGCAACTGAATATAACTGGAGTTCTTTCAGTCGGGCAGCATAAGACAGATTTGTGAGACCCTTTATCCTTTTGGTGAGGAACTTTTGTGGCCTCTCCAGCTGCTGCAAGTGTCGGGTCAGATACATTCCGAATGGGGCATTGTATTCGATCATTGGTCTGATGAGTGATGAGTATAGGGAGACTATGACTTCCATTGATCTAGATGTGAATCCCTTCATGATAAGGTGGGCAATGTAGAAGGTCTTCCTAACTAATTTAGCAATATGAGTGTCGAATGAAAGGCTACTGTCAACCTGGGTTCCCAGGTCCCTAATAACTTCTTCTGTGTTCAGGGGATTGCCACCTATATGGTAGCTAGGGGTAACCTTATTTTTCCCGAAGGGTATGACTATGCATTTCTTGGCATTTAACTTTAGGCCATGGCTCTGGCACCAGTTATCCGTTTCTGTGAGACCCTTCTGAAGGATATCTGTGTTGGATGTGTTTTCAACTACGGCGCTCAGTTTGCAGTCATCTGCAAACTTTGTCAGCCATAACCCTCCTGTGTTTGCTTGTACTTCAGAAAAGTAGATGCCAAACAAGAGTGGGCCCAGGACTGAGCCCTGTGGGACACCACTTGTGACAGGCTTTGAGTCTGACATGGCGCCAGCAACTCTGACCCTGTGGGTTCTGTCACTCAGCCAGTTTGCAACCCATCTTGTAATGTATGGGTTTACATTTAAGTTGATGAGTTTTTCAATAATACCTGAGTGAGGTATTGTATCAAAAGCCTTCGCCAGGTCTAGATAGGCTGTATGGACTGCCTTTCCCTCGTCAATGGCCTTGGTGACTGTTTCGAAAATGTCAACCAAGTTTAAAAGGCATGATCTGCCTTTGACAAAGCCAAACTGGGTTGGATCCAAAGTCTGCAAGTTCCCTATGTCTTTATTTATGAGATCCATTATGATCCTCTCCATGGCTTTGCAGATAAGGCTTGTCAAGCTAATGGGACGGTAATTTCCAGGGTCGGTGGAGGCACCTCCTTTGTGGAGTGGGACCACAGTCGCTGTGCGCCACTCCTGGAGTGCGTATCCGGAGGTGAGACTAAGATTAAACAGCTGTCCTAACTGTGGGTTTAATTCCTCGTTGAGTTCATGGAGCACACAGCCGGGGACACCATCAGGTCCCATGGATGCTGTGTTCTTTGCCTTGGAGAGAGCAGTTCTCACCTGGGCATTAGAGATGTTTGGGGGCTACAATCATTTGGTATAGATATCTCTCCTTTAGGGGAGGGGAGAAGTTTGCACTGAACCTGTCAGCCAGTATGTTGGCAATGTCTGTAGGATCAGTAATCTTCACATCATTTTGAACTAATTCTGAGCATATCTGGGAGTTTCCTCCTAGGTTTCTGACATAGCTAAAGAATGCCTTATGGTTGTCTTTAGAGTCCTTAGCTATTTTTTTCTCAAAATTAGCTTTGGATGATTTTATGAGAGCTCTTAGCTTTTTACTTATAGTGATCAGCGGTGTCTTACCTTTTAAGGATTTTGCTCTATCTTGTAGTAGCTTTCTCCTTTTGTTGTAGAGTTTGTTTATGGCTGGGGTCCACTAGACTGGATGCTTGCCTTTGGTACAAAGAGTCTTTGTTTTGCTTGGGATTGCCTGATCCATGCAGCCCTGCAGGTGCTGGTAGAAGGCATTTGTAAGTGATTCAGCGGTTTGAGTAATGTTAACTGCCAGCTCAGGGGCCTTAAAGGAGACCACACTAGTCTTTAGAAGTGTGAAGTCGGCTTTCGAGAAGTTCTTTACTGTGGTCTTTTTCATTTCGGGTGGGGGCGGGATGAGGACCTCCAGCGAGATTAGTTTGTGATCAGATCTCACCAGTGAGGAGTATACTTCCGGCATTGAACATTGTGCTCCCATGTTCGTGATGATGAGATCAAGTATGTTTTCTCCTCTTGTGGGGATGGTGACTAGTTGTTCCATGGCATTTGAGTTTATGAATTCCAGGAACTTTTGGGCTAGAGTGTTTGGGCTTGAGTAGTGTTCCCAGTCTATATTAGGGTAGTTGAAGTCACCTAGTATGATGGTGTTTGGAGATACATTTATCCCTCCAGTGTTTTCAGGAAGGCCATATGAGGTTCCTGAGTTTGCGAGGGTGGCCTGTAACATGCTACAAATTGCAGAGCAATCTTGCCTATGGTTAATTGCACCTGGATGGTTTCCGATGCATCGTGCGATGCCACCAATCTTGAGGTGTGGGTGTCCTTGATGAATATGGATACCCTCCTCCTTTCTTGGTATTGTCCGGGTTTTGGGGCCGGAACGCATGATATGAGGTAAAACCTGATAGTGCTGGGATGCTCTCAGGAACCTTGAACCAGGTTTCTGTCACAGCACAGACATCGATGTTCTCCATACTGAGAAGGGCCTCGAGTGCGTGCATCTTGAGGTTGAGACTTCTGGCATTGAGCAGCATTACCCTTAGTTTTTTTTCTTTGTTTTGTTCTAGGGTTGTAGGTTTAGAATTTGAGCCTTGCCTAAAAAAGGCACTATGGGGGTGGCAAGAGCCTTTGCCAAAATCCGGAATCCCAGGGGTGACAAGTGCAAGCCGTCCCTTGCGAAGCAGCGTGGCTTGTCCAGCATGTCATCCCAGGCAGACAGACATTGGATCCCCTTTGAATGACACCTTTGAATGTTGATGACATGGTAATACACAGATCAAGCCTCAGTCACCTTGACATACAACACCTCCTAGACTTAAACAAATATGTCACAACAACTATGCTCACTGGCACGAGCAAGAGACTATTAAAATCCCATAAAACACTGCACATCACTGATCAATTCAGCAGCTGTAAAGAGACATTGCATTCATTTAGCTATGAAGACATTTAGCATGACCAGTCCCTTAGCTTTCAAGAACATATTGAACAACTCAGAACCAAGATAAACTATCTGCTATTTTGGGAACAAAATATTTCAGTTTCTCTCTCTATGTGCCAGAGCTGTCACAGGCAAACGCATTCTTCTCGCTCAGCTAGAAAATGAGTGCCTGTGCTTGCCACTGCAACTCACAACAATACTTTAATCCATCTCTACTAAAGTCTTCCATTTCACTACCAACTCACCATGACTAGAACATCACTGAATCATCCTGTCTAAAGCCAAATAGCTACTAGTAGAAGGCAGATAAAATCTCTTCTTGGACTCTACTTTAGAAGTTACTTCTCCAAGACACCCCATCACCACTTGCCATGAAACTAAATCACAACAGCCTCTCTCTACAACTTCAGGACTGATGCAAAAACAGCTCCAACACTCCAAACTTACACAGCTAAATTTCACTGCTTTCACTAGCTTTTCTGTCCTAGCTTGCATACTTTGGAAATCCCTACTAGATAATAAAACAGAAACATCAAACCACTCTCACTTCTGACCCCAAATCAAACAATTACTCCACAAGCAATTTGAACGTATGTGTTGCAACACAGGCCACATCACATAGCCACAAATTCTGTACCATTACCTTGACTCAAGTCAATATTTCTCTATCCATCATTTTAATTTAGGATTAAAGAAAACTTTATGTATGCATGCACTAACCACAGCCCACAAAATAATCTACCAACCTGAACATTGCCCTTCCCTTTCATCCATACTGACAATGTACCAGCCCAATCGCCACCTCAGGTCAGAAAACAAAATGTTGCTGTCTATACACAAACCAAAACTGTCAGCAGGCCAAATGCTGTACTCCTATGCTGTCTCTGTGTTATGGAATAATCTTCCTCCTTCTCTCAGATCAACCTGTAAGTCTACTTCGTTTAAAAAAACCCTAAAATTACATTTAGTCTCTACCTGGCAATGCTCCTGTACCCCCTCAAAAAAAAAAATCTCAACACCTAATTTCCCACTATGGAACCTCTCTCTGTTTCTGTTCTCAAATCTTTCCCACTCTTTTCTCTGTACCTTCTCACACTTCCTCTCTGCAGCTTTTCATCCTGATACAGTCTGTTCACCTGCTTCACCCTTCAACAATGGAATGGCCAACGTTGGGGTTAACTGCAGAAGCATCCACGATAGATGCACTAAGAAAATTGACAGTTTCATTAAGGCAGGCCATAAGAGAGGGAGCATTGTTGGTAACCTTAAGGCCTTCAACACTAAACTGTTCAAATTTAAGAAACTACAGTTAGAGATCTCATATTTACAAGAATGCACTGACAAGTGGCAAATTCCTAAAGGCGTGTGCCAGTGGTGATATCCGACTGGCGTAGTTTACAATTCTCCATTTCACCTGGAGCTTCTATGACTCTTTGATGCACAGGGTTGTGACTTTTTGAAAATCATAATTAACCAGTACATTGAACAAATTAATGTGCTCAAGAACAAACTGGTGAATTTGGAAGCTGTCATTAAGGAAGATGCAGCTTTTCCACGCTACCAGTATGATTATTCTCACATATTTGGTAGCACTGAGAATTCTTTGATGAAATTAAAGGATATCAAACTTAAAAAAATTAGCTAGAGATAGGAGGGACTATACTAACGGTACTGCCTATCCTCTGCCTCCCACCTCACAAACTGGCAATTATCATTCATCAGAACAACGGATTTCATCCAATTACTTAGACATTGGGGCAGTATCAGACACTGCTACCCCTCCAACTGCCGCCAACACCATGAATATTCATGATGATGACAACGCCCCTCCAATTAGATGTAGCGAGAGAATATTGGAGCTCTAGCAATCAGCAAACCAACCTGTAAGCCAGGATTTTCATTCGAACAGGAGGGATGGCCAAGCACACTCGAGGGGAGGATCTACCAGCAACAAACGGCAGAGGAAATACAACAAATGGAGGAGATGATGGACAACATTTTTTCACTTCCTGTTTGCAATGATGGAGCCCATAACTCTAACTTTTGGATTCTTTACAACTCGACAGGTGACTTTAAAGTTTGCAACTTCACGGACATTTCCGTGACTCCCATCATGTTGGGCATTTTTGCAAAAGGTCTGTCATTTGTACCATCTAAACATTCAAATCTAGCTAACACTTTATTGGACCTTAAATCTTTTGCACTTAAGTTAAATCTACATTTATTATTTGGGAACAGTACTAGTTTACAGAGTGATTTTAGAGTGTCTAGCCTCTTTAATCCACCTTTGAATAACAGCATTTCTTTGTTTGAAAAAATGTGTGAGTTTGACATTAGGTCTGCTTTAAATAAACCTGTTCACTGTACTACTAACTAAGTTTAACATGACCAGTTATGAATGTGAAGCTTTAGACTTAGTGAAACTAAATAGAATTAGAGTTTTAAAACATGATAAAGGAGGTGGTTTGATTATCATGACTGAGTATGATTATATTGATAGAATGATGAGAAATTTAAATACTGATGCTTACGAAAAAGTTTAATTGAATGAAGTGAATGGAGCATATCAGCGCATCAGATCCTTTATTAATGATCTCTTCATAGACACTAAGATTGATGTTGATGTATTTTACTATCTTACTATTACTGCCCCCACGATGCCGATCATTTTTGGCTTGCCTAAGATCCACAAGAATTTGACTGATCCCCATTTTCGCCTGATAGTTGATGACAGGAATTGCATAACTTATGGTTGTGCAAAATTAGGCGATCTAAAACTCAAAAAATATCTGGAGGGGGAAACATAAATTTGTTGTGATTCATGGCAATTTCTGGAAATGTTAAACACACTGGATTATAATGAGAATCATAATTTCTTAACTGTGGATGTCAAGGACTTGTACACGGTCATTCCACAGAAACTAGGCATTGACTGGGTTAGAGATTTCTTACATTCAAAAGGTGCTACAAGTGATGATATAGATTTGATTGAATATTTATTGGATATTATATTATCCAATAATTTTTTTCTGTTCAATAGTGAATATTTTTTACAGAAAACAAAAGTGGCAATGGGTTCCCCAGTGGGGGACGTTCTGCGAATTGTGTAATGGCCCACTGGGAGAGAGAGTTTCTTTTTCAGAGTGTTAATTTTACCAACAATATTTACTGGTATATACACTATTTGGATGATATTTTTATTATCCTAAAAGGGGACAGGACCATTGCCAATGAATTTGTAGACTTTATTTCTTCACTTACCCCCTTTCTTAAGTTCACTTCAGACTTCAACACTGACCATATTTCATTTTTAGATGTCTGGCTTTCTAAGAATAGAGAAAATGGGAAATACGTGGCAAATATCTATAGGAAGCCCACTTACTCTAACACTCCTTCATTTTGAGAGCTCTCATCCATACCATCAAAAAAGAGCAGTTATAAAGGGACAACTCGTGATAGCAGCTAGAATGATTTCTCTGGAGGATGATTTCCTATCAGAGTATGATTTACTTAAGGAAATGTTTTTTGCAAGAGGGTATCCATTACATCTGATAAATGAAGTTAAAGAAGAAGTATGTAGGAAAAGGAGCTCTGGTTGGTTTAAATCCATACTTAATAATGATGTTTTAACACTGAACACAGTGGATTTAAACAGCGAAGATTCACCAACTATGGTAACAAATGCAGGGCAAACTCATTCCACTATACCAGTTACACATAACAATTTTTCTTTGAATTTTATTACCCCCTTTTCATTGGATGCCAAAATTTTGAGTGACATCCTTACTGAGAAATGGTCTATTATTAGTGAAGACCCAGTAATGAGACAAAAAATAGGGGCCACTCCTGCAACGGTGTTCAAAAGGGGCCAGAATTTGAAAAAAACTTACTTGACAAAAGAACTAGATCTGTACCTACCAGCTTTGGGATGTATAAATGTGGTAGATGCAATTTCTGCAAATATGTGGAAGTGACTAGTAGAATTTGTATTAACAACTGTACTTATGATATTTATGGTAAATTTAATTGTAACAGCTGTGGTGTTGTCTACCTCGCTATTTGCCAAGCATGCCAATGTTTTTATGTTGGTAAAACGGAATGTCATTTTAAGCAAAGAATGTATGAACATTAGTACAATATTAGCAAACACATTTGTACTAGTGCTTTGGAAAAACATGTTATTCAGAATCATGGCCACCACGTCCACTACCTAGTTATTGAACAAGTTACTAAAGATGTTAGAAGTGGACCTTGGTCCTTGAGATTGGAAGAAAAAGAACTGGGCCTGACAATTGAGGCTGAATGCATATACATATCCAGGTCTTAACGATCAGTGTTGCCTGAAATGTATTTTGAAACAAATCTCTTGAGAGGTGATTGACCTCTTATTTTAGAACTCTTTAGTATTAGATTATTGAATTGTATTACTATATATATATATATATATATATATATATATATATATTTTTTGTTATACATTTTATATACTGTTAATATTTCTTATAGCATATATTGTGTGATATGTATTACACACAATTATCTTCCTTTTAGCCTGTTTGAGAGGGTGTATGACTTTAAGACTTTTCTTTTATGCTGTCATGATTTACTAAAAGTATTTAACTTGCGCATTTTGATTTTGAAATTTGTCTGAAGAAGTTCATGTATGACAACTGAACGAAAACGTTTGCATAGCTCTCGTTATACTTGCTCTATTCACATATCACAGCACGTATTTTCAGGAACATTCCCACATATCTGCAGTTACAGTTGCATTAGTCTCATTATATCTGCATATATTTTTATATGACATCACAACAAGGGCAATAATATAATTTTCGGTTTTAAGCAATTAGACAATATATATGAATTGTATATGCAAGAAGAGGTAATTATTTGTGTGCATTTTCATTTGAACATATATATATATATATATATATATATATATATATATCCGACTTACTGTTACATAGCCTTCTGGAAGTTTATTTTTATTTAATTATGTAGGTTTGCGAGTATGCTGTTGTATTGTTCATTGGGGTTAACTAATTGTCTAAAAGCATTTAATTTTTTTAATTTCAATTAGTTTGAATTGAAGAAAGAGCAGCTTGGTTCCCTCATTATGTTGTTGGGTAACAAGTTCCAACTTCTGTATATTATTTTGTAGAAATACTTCCTCTGATGATTTGCCTAAATGGGGTCCTAATGCGTTACTGAGTTTTTAAGGTGAAGTTTTAAACCATACTCTATTTAAAAAGGAAGGGCAGTATGTATTACTGATCATTTTAAAAGTAAATGCTGAGTGAAGGAGAATTGCTTGTATAGTTATGGGCAACCATTCTGCTTTCCTTAACATTTCACAATGATGCTCAGATCTGGTGGATATCGATATGAAGAAGTTGACTTTATTTACAGTTGCCTGTAGTATTTTGGCATGTTTTGTTGAGTTCAGGACTCATATGTGGATGCCATGTTCCATTTTTTGTTTAACACATTTTTTCCAAGGGTTATCCTGAAGTCACTTGTAAGCAGATATGAAACTGTATAACATGCTTTTAATTGTTTGTTTACTTTTTCAATGATAATTTCTGTTTGAGTGCTGAAGATGGGCACATACATAATCCAAACTATTTGTAGAATGACAAGCAAGTTATTTTGCTTTTTGCTTAGGACAGTAATATTATTTATCTTGTTGTTCTTGAGGTTTTTGGGGGTGGGCACAAAGAGCACTGTTACACTTGTTACTCTTTTAGATATATTCAAGGTTACCTTATTTTATAGAAAGTACTTGCATATACCATTAAAGTCTTTTTATATTTGAGGTTCTACAATTTTTTGAGATATGGTCAGATCTGTGTTGGAATATATAATTTGCAAACAATATGGTAGAATCTGGAGGTAATTTTATTTGCCACTTAGAAATAATGCAGAAAATCAGACCAGGCAGAGTATAGGAAAGTTAGTTCACATAAATGAAAGGTTCTTTTTCTAGGTATTTGGGCCTCCATTCAGCTACTTCTCTTGTAAATTTAATTTCTAAAGTTTATTTAGTAATATGTGATGATTTCCATCAAATGCTCCCTTAATATCTGTGGAGATGCTTCCTGTGATGCTATCAACTTCCATACTGAAACACATGCTATTAAAAACTGTATAAAGAGCAGTTAATTTATTGTGTCCATTACAGAAAACATATTGGGAATCTGTAAGGAAGCCATATTTGTTTATGTATTCTACTCTTTCTCTATGGATTATTTTTTCAAACATTTTGATGAATGAACTCAATATTGAAATTTGATGAAACTCTTGTAGACCTGTAGGTGAAGGGACTTTGGCAAATGTATATGTCACTTAGGGCATGTTTCAGTAGAACTAGTCAATTAGTTAAGGATAAGTTTACTATGTGGGTAAGAGGTATGAAGATCTTGTCAGCTGACAAGAGAAAGAAAGTGAGGTTGACAGCATTAGGGATAGTTTTTTTTTAATTAGCTTTTTGACTAGTTGTTTGATTGTTATGCAACTAATGTTTTGAAAGTAGAGAGGGATAGGATTTTAACTACTGTGGGAGTAAGGAGTGATACACATCTGCCTGGGGTGATTGCTGAGGTTCCAATAAGCTGGGGTTGAGATAAATTCTTTGAACTGCAGTAGAAGGTTGGCATCCACATAGTTTTTATTTTCAGTTATGCCTGTTGTTATCAAGGCATGCTATGCTTTTTATAACTTGCCAGTAGAGCACAGAATTACAGAACACTGTAACTTGTCACTGAAGTGTGCAGCTTTGACTTTTTGGTATGTGGTTTGCATTTATGTTTTATGGCTAGAAAATGTTTGAATTCTGATTGAAATTTTGAGGCTTTCTATCCTTTTCAGATCATGCCTTTGTTTATAAAGTTCACAGATTTGATGTAATCCATGGGCAACTGTTTCATGTATTCACTTAAGTATAAGTGAATGTTTTCTTAGCATTTATCTCTTGTTACAAGAGAGATCAGTTGATGTTTTATTTAACTTGGCTTGAGGTTCAATTTCCTTACATGTGGTGAAGCATCCAAACTGTGGTTGTTTGTGTTCAACTTCTGGGGTGTCTGTAGTAGGACGGTGCTCACCAATACAATTAGGAAGACTCAGTACTGAAGAATTTGTTGGGAGTGTCTATGACCAAGAGATCTAGAAGCATGTGATTGCTTATATTTTGGTTGCAACTGGTAACAGCAAGATTAACTTGATAAATACATTCCTTATTAGCTTATTAGCTATTTTATTGTTTGATGTTTATTTGATTCTAAGAGTTCTGTGTTGAAATCCCTGTTATAATGGTTCTGTGTTTTACTAAGCTGTAGAAGTTTGTCTAGTTTATTCCATTATTTTGTAGTCTGTTATGTACAATCCTGTAGAATTACTCAAGTGGAGTAAGTATCCAAGTTACTGTGTTTCGATTGTGGGGTATAATGTTATATTTTGATTATGAACAGGTACAAGTGGTAAATATACTGGCCTTTTGGTAGAAGACAGTAGACCAAGTGCTCCATGGGATACTTAATATATGTAACTTTAGTGGAAGTCTCGTAAGAAGCTAAGATGAAGGAGACCACTTACGTAAGTTATGGCATGTACTAGACAAGCTGACAGAATATGGACTTAACAGAGACAAATGTGAGTTTTTCAAAGAAGAAATTTCTATTTTCAACATGTGGTTAGCAATGAGGAACTATGTAAGACATCTTTCAGGATGGACCCTGTGCTAAAAGCACCTAGGCCTTAGGCTGCATCGCAACTATGTCTGTGTTTAAGATTGTTAAATGATTATCACAAGTTTCTACCAAAACTCTTGAAAGTTTTAAATCCAGAGAATACATTGTTGTAAAATGACCCTACCTGGAAATAGTGGATAACTACAAAAATCCTTAGTGTCTATCAAGAAAGCAACTGCATCCAATGAATTGCTAAACTTCTTTATCCTTTCATACTTGTAATTTAGACCAACGGTCCCTCACCTTCTAAAACTGGCATCATTCTACTACACAAGTTCCTGGACAGGAAAAAAAAACAAAAAAAAAAAACAAGGCATTTGCTTTAACATCACTGACAATGCTGAACAAACCTCTGCCTGAACTGTCAAAGAAACCTTTAGTCTGGTCTGATGAATGAGGCACTTTCACCAGTATTTGTAAGAAAATATATTGACATAATTACTTGACAACTGGGCACTGCTCACAAGAACCCACTCCAATGACAGTAAACATAAAGAAACAAAACAATATGGTAATGTAAATAAACTACTACTTTTACTCCACAAAAATGTAGAAGAGCCAAGTGCCACAGCTTGCCTAGACATGCATTGTGCTGCAATACATGAAAAATGCCAGCTCCGTGGTGTAGATGGATGAAAAACCTGAATGTGATCCACCTGACCAGGAATTAGGTGGTGACCTGGGATGAACCAACACAGGAGGATAAAAATTAAAGGACAGCATCAGTTTATACACTGTGGGAGGGATGCAACCCACCTCATTATTTGACTAACACACAGTACAGGTGAGTGTGAAGCACGCAGCAGGTGGACCAGTTTGTGCATGCCCATCAAGCCATGCAAGATCACATGCAGCTACATTTTGAGTCATTCACAAAAGTGTGCACAAGTCATTGGGTGACATTAGGGAGCGCACAGGCATCAGGATGCCATAGGCACCTGGGAAAAGGGCCAGCAGTTAACCTGTTTAATAAGTTTTTCAAATGCTTATAACAACTAGATACACATCAGACAAGAAAAATACAGGACAAGAAAAATACAGGAAAAAGGTAATTTGCTTTCATATTTCAGTATATTTAACTGAATATTGTAAAGACTGATTATAACATCATATCTCTTCCCTTGCAGTGCTGAGGATATAGTATGAGTAGGAACTAAAATTTGTACCTACCATTTTCTGGTAAGAAATTCTCCAATGGGCTGATTTCAGACTTTCAAAATACATCTTTTGGTTATAATGCAAACCAAATGAAAACATTTTTTTTTGCTATTTTTGAACCATTTCAAAGATAATAACAAAAAAATTATCTTTAGAGAATTTCTTACAGAGTGTGATTTTGCTAAAATTTTTTTTCAATTTGAGAAGTCTGTTAATAAGGGACAATCCTACCAGCAGTGAACCCAAGACCCAACACTTCTGCATCCTTATCAACCAGCTGAACTTATTGAAAGATTTATTTTAAAGCATCTTATGGGGGGGGGGGGGTCTACTAAGCCCTAGTAAATATATTGTCCAAAACTGTTTTGTTGAAGAGAACTTGCACTTTACTTATTCTCATATGTTAAGTGTGATAAAATACTTATCTCGATGTTCCATTTTTAGGCTCTGCCTGTGAGAATACAATATATAAAAAGTAACAAAGCTGACATTTCAGATAGATGCTGTGATGATGTGAGGTATTGCCAGCTATGCCAGGAGAAGTAGGGCAGTGGATGTGCAACATATATCAGCATAGCTAGCTGGGGTTTTGTAAAGGATTATATGTCATTTGTATATTACACACTGATTTGTACAGGTGCTTGTGTTGAAAATATATTTGTAAAACTGCCTGTGTTAAAAATGCACCAACAGTGGGTCCTTCTGGACAGAAAAGAAATACACCTGTATATCAGTAACTGTTGAAATGAATATACTGTAACCGAGGATACTGGATGAGAAGAGAAGAGGTTAATCTCAGACCAGCTAACCTTGAAAAATAATCTGAAATTAAATTACCTGGTTTAGGCCATAAAGATTCTATCTTACAGATCAGATTGCAGCCAGAGACAAAATGTCTGTGAAAACCAGGACTAGGAATCCTACTGTATTGTCCTCAGGGGTGAACTAATTGCTATCCTGGAAAGGTGGAAGTTTTTGAATATTTTTATAGCTTCCAGATGCTATAACACATCTTAGCAAAGCTCTATGTAGGTGTATTATGACACTTACTGTATGTCCTAAATTCTGGTTCAATTGCTAGTAAAGGGGAGGTCAGATGACTAGATGTATGTGATGTCAATCTGTAAAGCCAGCACTGAAATGATGTTTTAATACAAGATGAGACAGAAGTCTCAGAGCAGTCTGATTTTGAAACCTGACAAAGAAGGATCACCCACCCACTTCATCTTGCCTTGTTCTAGCAAGTGAACTAGGGGACAGTAATTATTTAGATCAGTTAGGAAAATATAGTGAGATTAGATAAGTATTGTTTTTCTGTATCTGTACGAACCTTTACCATCTGTGTTATTTTTAATATTTGCTATGTTTTAAACTCTGGTGTTTATTGTATATAGATATTTAGTATTTTCATATTCTTTTATTACTTATTATTAAATATATTTAAACTTTTCATTGTGGCTGATCTTTTGAGAATATTTTAACCTTTCAGAGTACTTATATTTATTTGTTGACACTGTGGCCGCTCCTGAAAGCCTTGCTGCATTGGTCAAACACTACCATTTGTATTAATATTAATTTTACTCAGTATAATTGGGTACCCTTGTAAGAGCCTTAGAGATGCTGGCTTTGGAGTGTTCTGGTGGCAGGATCTACCTTAGTCTGGGCAGAGGGGGCATAGCTGGTAAATTTGTGCCAGCCTTTCCCAGGTGTATGTGTGTGTGTGTGTGTGTGTGTGTGTGTGTGTGTGTGTGGGGGGGGTGGGAAAATCAAATCTCAAAGAGTGTTTGTGTCAGCTACTTGAAGCAGGGATGCAGAGCACTGGTTTCACAGATAGGGTGGTGGAGGACTTGGCTTGGAACACTCGGCTGAGGACTCAAATTTATACTTGTGGTCAGTGTGGAGTCTTATTTGGAGTCTGGTGAGAGAGAGGGAAGTCCAACCCCAGGATAGGAGTGTGTTCCCTGTGTACTCTTAAGGGAAATTGTGCTTGGTGCAGAGAGATGCATCTGGAAATACTGTGTGTATCTATTTTTTTTCCAAGTGGACATCTCTCACTGGTGTCCATGGTGAGGATTGAGACTCCTTGATCACAAGCCCAGAGCAGAAATGTCACAGATGCATGCATAGTGATGTGTAGTTAAAATGTTTTCTAAATACATCCCTCCCACCAGGATAATTAAAGATTTGGAGGAAAAGAAATATGAGGAAAGTATGAAACATCGAGAGTTATATTCATGTTAATCAAGGAGGGATAGAAACAATATATGAGTGAAAAAAAACAGTAGGGTTTGATGGGGGCATGCCAATGAATAAAATTAAGAAGGTAAGGCAGAGGGAAGGATAGAATTATATAGTGCAAAAGAAAATCACACATTTCAAGCTGTAATATTTTTACTGAAATGGGTCTGTTTAAATAAAATGACATTTCTGTTCCTGTGGTGTGGTTTAAAACCGATGAGCCTTTTAAAATGATATAGGTAAATAAAATGTGAGAGAAAAAGGAAGAGAATAGGATGAGAGCACAGATACAAGGTGCTGGCTGCAGCAAATTGCAGGAATGGACAAATATGCCTCCTTGTGTGCCAAAAATGAATATACGTATATATACGTATAAGCATGCCACAGGTTGCTTAATCTTTTTTTGTGCCTCAACTAAATTTATTGGCAATCCTAATTTGGTCCTGAATATGGATTGCTAGTGGTAATATCAGGAACCCTGCCTCTGCACTATGAGCTGATATTCCCCTTAAGTAATTGTGTACTTAAATGAAGAAACAGCCTAACAGGGCCACTTTGTATGTGGTAATATATCATTAATATAAACCTTACAGAATATATATTACTCATGCATCATTGAAAACAGATGTATTAACTTGAACATAAAACTGGGGTATAATGATACTGGAATCTTTATGACTTCTCTGAGGTAATCCATATCCCAAATATCGAACAGCATAATATTCACCATATAGCTGCAACACAAAATACTTATATGCTCCTTTAAAACTAAACTGTGTGAAGCTCACTGTACAAACTATAGAAAGAGATGTGATGGATATATTATGCTTATTTCTGTACTGAGTGTTCAATGATTTCCAGTCTTAATTCCCCTTTACCTCATCTCATCCCAATTTAGTCTCTATTTCATTCAATAAATCCATATGCTACTGCTTTAGATGCCATGGTAGCCTACAGAAATGCTATCTATAGCCTACATTACTCATGCATGCTTGCTTTCTGGTAATGCTTATAGCACCTTACTCCACAATAACGTTACTGTGGAATAATGTGTCCTATACATGCAGTTTTCTTTCATGAAGTAGAAGTGCAGGTGGTGTGAATATCCCATATGGATTAACACCATACAATGCCTTAATTATGTATCCCTGAGTATAGTTGTGATACCTCAACAAGCTTGGGTCTATATCATTTAATCGAATACTTCTTTCATCAAATACCTTTTTATTGAACCCTTTTAGTCGAGCATTCTTTTCATTGAAGTCTTTATTTGTAGAAGTGAATCTTACTGAATGATTTTTGTTGGCCAACCTGGGGAACATAATGTATGCTTTAAAATACAGAGTTAACTTATGTAATAAATAAGAAGCAGTTTATAATTTTTTTTAAATTGTAGTGTAAGAAAAAGGTGATAGATAATATTATACTGTCTCCCTGACTGAAACTTGTATATTAATTACAGAAAATAGGATTTGTATTGATATAGTACACTGATATATGTGGAGTAGCAAGTCCTGCCTAAACCCCGACTACCATCCAACAGTCGGTGAAAGTTAAGTAATATTCATCCCAATGGTGTCAAGAATAGTCATACTGTATTTCTAGTCTACCCATTTCATCGATGTAGTGCGATCTCTGAGTTGGTATATTTAATTTGCAGGGGGTGTAGGGGTACAGGGGGGCAGCCCCCTGCAAAAACCAAGGGAGAAAAACTAGTTGTAGTTTTTTAATGTCTAATTAGTGAGGCTGTACTTACTTTTTTGTAGACTGGTCTGCAAGGTATTATTGGCATAAATATTAAAATTAAAAGTAAGTCAGTTCTATAATTTTATTTTCATTTCAGTCATGTTTTTTTTTAATACTGAATTTTAAGTTTTAAAGTACTGCTTACAGTTTGTGTATATTTTAGTTTTATGGAGTGCTTTAGTAATTTCACATGTTGCATTCTGTCTACTAGTGGCCAACTAAAGTTATTCAATGTTTATGTGTTCAACTATTAAAGACTTTGATGAATAGATGAATAGGGTTTCCAACTAAAAGGGTTCAGTAAAGAGGTATTTGATGAATATAGTGTCATAATGTGTTACTGTTTATTTATTTATTTTTGTTTACTGGGGTGGAATACTGATTGGAACAGACCATTTGCAGGTTTAGTCCAAGAGAATACAGTGGTAAAGTGTGAAAAAGCAAGACACATTAATTATACAAAACAAGTAAAACAAAAAGAAAAATAGAAACATTCTATACATTAATTAGACAAAACAGGTAAAAAAAAGTAGAAACATTCTATACAAAATGTGCAATGTGAAAAAAAACCAAAATGCATTGGTCATATACAATACATGAACATGAAAAACATTACAATAAAAAGGTAGAGATATTATATAGAAAATGTGCAATGTGCCAGAGGTTATGAAGCCAGTGACAACACTGAGACATTGTCATTATATACACAATGAATAAAACAACATTAGTAGTAGATAATACAGTAAACAGTCAGTATTTGAGCAATTGGTTCCACAAAAGTGAATAATGGGGAGAGGGAATGGAAGAAAGGAGTGCTGGTCTTATAAATAATGAGATTAATTGTTATAGATCATTATAGCAGATAAATCATACTGAATGACATGAACTGAGATAAGAGGAGAACAAGTGAGCCAGGTGACCACAGGAGAAGTAATTGCATTTGGCCTGTTTAAGGAGATGTGCTTTGGAATGACAGCAGAACTTTGGGTAAAAAAAAAAATTTCAAGTGGTAGAGATTGTCAACGTTTAAGTCTAAGAATTATGAAGCTGTTGCTGTTGGTGTAGCACTGAAATGTGGTTCTGCATGGTTGTAGAACTGGACCAGAACATGTTTGACTTGTAAGGTAATATGAGGATGTTATCATAATTATTTTAGCAACTAGTGGAGAGATTGTTTCTGAGTGCAACAGTTTACATAGTTGGGCTCAATCTTTGTTGTTTTTGTTATGTTTTGGTTGGCTTGTTCCTGTGCATTATATTGGCTGGTGGCACCAAAAGCATACCTCTTATCTGTCCAGATTTTGCCTCAAAGTTAAGATTGATCTTCATAAAAGTTGTGGTTCTGGCAAATCGTTGAGAACTAAAGTTGCTGAATAATGACAGATATTCAGTTTCAGACTTCACAGCCTCAGAAACGCATGCTAACACAATACCTTTCAGTCCATCTACTTTCTCAGGTGATAGAGAAATATTTAAAATATGAGCCTATTTTTGACTCTTTGTCTCTAAATTATTTTGCTTATTCATATCTTTTGTGCTAAGAGTTTGTGCTAAGAGTTAGAGAAGTATGTGGATATGTTTATTGTCAAAGTGAAACCAAAGCTTGCCATTCTTGGGTATGCTTTAGTAAGATTGTGATAGAACTGTAACTGCAAGCTCTGGTGAAGTTCAATTTTGTGTTGTTGTCAAATTATATTTCTGTCTTAAATGATACAGTTATTTAAAATTATGCCTGGCTGTTACCCCTGCCTGACGTTCATTGAGATTGGGGAAGTAGTTGCATTTTTTTTCTGATTGCTGATTCTTGGAGTAGTTTGCTTTCCTTGAATTCATTTGGTTTAGCCTTGAAATGATTTGGGTAATTCGCTGATTCATGTGAATACCACAAGGCTTAGTTGTTCATTTGAAAACATTCAGCAGAACATTTTACTGAAGCAGGACATATCGGCAAATTCATTGCCAGTGGGAAAAAGCTGTAATGACAACAACTAAGCATCCAGTTACCCTGCTCACATTATGTCATTTTAGTTAAATGAAAAAGACAGAAGGAAAGATTAGATGCAAGAGCTGGCTCTTGTGAGTTGTCTGTTCTCATACATGCTCAATAAATTAAACCTTTTATTAAGAGACTGCTCTGGCTGTGGCCCTAATAAGGAATTGCTCACTCTTACATATACTTGTGCACCCCATTAAGCTTCATCAAATTAGATTATCATCCAGATAATATAAGAATCTAGGAAATGTGTCAATACTATTATTAGTGAATAAACACTAAGGGCAGTAATAACAGAGGAGTCAGAGCCATCAGTCTCCGTTATGCCAGTTTGCTAATCAGGTATGCATTACTCATTATAAATGGTTTTCAGACTTAAATGTGATGCTTAATTAAAAAAGGAAAGTTTTCCCCCTTGCCAGTGTGTTTGTGTTCAGTGTAAGCAGTTTAGTGATTAGGTATCGTATATAATATAGGTGTTCTCTACAGTTCTATTTAGACAGCAAAGGTAATGCAAACAAGAAAAACAAAAGAGACAGAGAGAGAGAGAGAATAGAGGGCGTTTATACTGGGTAACATCTTGAGTTTAGGTTGTTTATTATTTCTCTTAAGATAATAGGTTCATAAGTGTATACTAGGCTAATGACCACAAGAGCCTTTTTAAGCCTAGCCATGCATCCCAAATCTCTGACAAGTTCTGGTACCCTTGATAAGTGTAAACAGGGGCTTGGGAGATGAACCAATTACAGGTTGCCTGTGTCCTTTGTAGACATAGGTGTCAGGCCAGGGACGATTTTTCTGTTCCCCATCCAACTGTCCAAGTTACATGTGAATTAGCTTAGGGAAGAATTCTGCTTCACATGGATGGGGAGCCTGTTCCAGAGACAGGGTGGTCTCTGGGATACATACCAAGTTTTAAGTCTTTAGAATGGGTAAATGTGGTGCTGGATTTTTTTTTTTTGTGGATGTTCAGGAGGCCCATCAGAGTGGGTTCTGACAATGCCCTGTATGCAAAGCATAGATCTCCCCTCAACATACAGGGATAGGGCCTTGAATCAGTCTGCACAGGACATGTTACTTATGACTTGTATTTTTTTAGTGAGGAACCTTTGTGGATGTTCCATTTGTTGGATATGCCTGGTTAGGTACATACCAAAGGAGGCATTGTACTCAATTATAGGTCTGTCGAATGCAGAGTACAATGGAAAAATAACTTCCTCGGACCCAGATACCATAGCTTGGTTTATAAGTTGTGCAACATAGAATGATTTCCTCACTACTGTAGACATATGATGGCCAAAGGCTAGATTACTGTCTGCCTCCCTAAGTTCCTGACTACTGGGAAAAACACTGAAGGGTGTGTTGTCAATATGATAGCGATGGATGACTTCCCAAAGGATACTATTATGCATTTCTTAGCATTTAGTTTTAGTCCATGGCTCTGACACCAGTTGTTTGTCTGTGTCAGCCATTCCTGGAGAACATTTGTGTCAGTGTGGGATTCAATGACAGCTCCTAATTTGCAATCATCTGCAAATTTAGTCAGCCAGAAACTAGTGACATTGGTCTTGCCTTCAGAGAAGTAAATGCCAAAAGGAAGTTGTCCAGGACTGATCCCTGAAGGACTCACTTGTGACTGACATCTTTGTAGAGATGGACTCCCCAGTTCTTACTTCCTGGGTTCTGTCTGTGAGCTAGTTGGCTATCCACTGGGTGACATACAAGTTTGAACCTAACCTATTAACTTTGTCAACAATGCCCAAGTGTGGTATTGTGTCAAATACCTTGGCTAAGTCAAAGTAGGCAGTGTGAACTATTTTGCCCTCATCCATAGCTTTGGTGGCCTTTTAAAAGAAGTCAACCAGGTTGAGTTGGCATGACCTGCCCTTGATGAAACCAAACTGTGTTGTGTCGAGTATCTGGATGGCCCACCTTTGTGCAGAGGAATGACTGTTGCTGTTCTCCATTCATGAGGCACAAAGTCTATTTGGAGGCTACAGTTAAATAGCAATTCCAGAGGGCCTGAGAGGTCAGGTTTCGTATTATTTAGATGGCATCCTGAGATATTGTTTGGCCCCATTGATGCAGTGTTCTTGGCTTTAGAGAGAGCATTAGGGATCTGCTCCCTAGTAATAGCAGATGGAGTTATATTTCATGGTATTTCCTGAGGGAAGGTTGAGGGGAAGAGGGGGTAAAGTTGGGGCTGAAATTGTCAGCCAGTAGGTTTGATATATCTTCTAGCTCAGTATAGGTGGCTCCATTTACAATGAGCTCTGCACACAGCTGTGTATTGTCTTTGAAGTTGCAGACATAGCTAAAGAATGCCTTGTGTTTGTCCTTGGCCTGGGAGGCTACATTTACCTCAAATTTGGCTTTGGCAGACTTTGTTTGTCCTCTGAGTTGTTTGTTTAGTTTGATGAAAGTGCTTTTATCCTGCTGCACCTCCTAATTTTTGCCATGATTTCTTCCTTCTGTTATATAGCCTACTGATTTTGTGATTCTACCAGGTAGCTTGTTTTCTGAGTTAGTTCTGTACTTCTTCCTGGTGGGTACAGCTGCCTCTGTGCAGCTGTTAACATGCTTGCATAGGGTTTCTGTGGTTGCCTTGTGGCTTAACTCCCTTGTGTTTCAGTGGCCTTTTGATGGGTTGAGGGGTCAGGATAACTGAAGAGGATTGGTTCAGGTAATTTATAGATGGGATGAGAGTTAAGTCCTAAGATCTTGTTTATTATGACATGTCAGAAAGGTCTTGTGGTTATGCACACAGATGTTAAATGTTAACTGGAACAGGTTTGGATATGCCAACTGGCTGGTGTATTTACATTATGTTTATAACAACTTAGTGTCCTCATTTCCATGTTAGTTGTTGGACATTGTTATTATTTGGCTGATTTCTTATGAATAAAATGGTCGCAAAGATATAATAGGTGTCATTACTGACTCAGCTCTAATGGACCAAGCAGATTATTCATAAGCTGGGTTGTCCATGAGAAGACTTTCAGAGGAAGAACTCTGGAGGCTTAAATAATCCTGTGGCTGTCAAAAGCTCCACTCTAGTGGCTGGCTTGATATAACCCTCCCTCCTTTCCATTAGGGCAGTCACCTGGTTCCTTAACCCCCTTGTTTTACACCATTATACTTCATAGCCTCTTGATGGATTGACAGGTTGAAATTTGGCTCATGCAATTTCTGGATGGACTGAGAGTTCAGCCCTGAGGTTCTGGTTATTATGACATGTCTGTGGGGGCTTGGAGTTATGCAGCTGGATGGTGATTGATAGCTGGAACAGGCCTGGTAGCACCAACCAGCTTGTGTAGTTACTTCATGTCTATAACTACTTTCTCCCATTGTTTCAGTGCTGGTTATTTACCACTATTATTATTTGATGGCTTTCTTAGGAATAAAATGGTCACAAAGACATCACTAGTGTCATTACTGACTCAGATCTATTGGATAATATCTGGAGATTCCAGGCTTATGCCTTTAGAACCTTGGCAAAAACTCCTTAATGACTTTATTCTAAGGTTATAAGTCTTGTTACCAGTAAAAATGAATACAGAATAACTAAGAATTATGCCATATCATTAGTTCCTAAAAAATATTTATTCATCGCTGTACCCAACTAAACTTTACAGACAGACTAAAATTATACAAGGAGCTATCTTGTCTTTGCTGCTTCATGTATAAGCTACCTTTTCTTGATCTCTGTCCTCCTGCTGCATGTCGCCTGTCATGGCCTAGTTATCACTGTCTGTTGAGAATGTAAAACTCTAGAATTATTACTTAGCTTACTACCGAAACATTTTACAAGCTTGTAGCTGCAGTATGGAACGCTTTGCAGTGAGGCATTAGAAAGAGACCTATACTTTCTGTATTCAGATGGGTATTCATAGATCACCTAACAGAATCATGTTAACGTAAATGCTTCTACGTTGCCTCCTACCTTTCTCGAGTCCCATTTTCTTGCATGCTGTCCTTCCTCAATTACAGGTGCTGCCTGGTTCACTTATTTCACTCTTGATAATCTCAGTTAACAAAAGAAACCCCCCCCCAAAAAAATGTCATTTTACTTCAGTACATTTTCCCTAAGTGAATTCCTGCTTGTAGTCTGTAATACTATTTACCTTTTATTACTTTTATGAAGTTTCACCAAACTAGTGTAGTTCATTGTTAGTTCTCAAATTAAAACCACAAACTAAGAATCTTAACTCATTCATTCCAATGGAGCTCAGAAAGTCTGCACTATAACTTGCAATGGGTGGAGACTAACCCTTTTTACAGAATCAAGTTATGTACTCATATTTCAAACAAATGTTCATATATCTGGAACCATAGGGGTTATGAAAGAAGTATAAATGGCAAATCCTTCAGCACAATCCTGAGATTCTAATGAAAGGCCTCACTGAGACCAACGACTGGTGTCAGAACCATAGCCTTAAGCTCAATGCCAAAAAATGTGTCGTCATCCCCTTTGGGAAAAACCCGGTTCCCATGAATTACCACATCAATGGTAGTCCACTGAACACAGAAGGCGTTATAAGAGATCTGGGAACACAGGTTGACAGCAACCTCTCTTTTGACCACCACATTGCCACTGTGGTCAGAAAGTCCTTGTATGTGGCACATCTCATTACTAAAGGTTTTGCATCCAGGAAGAAAGAGGTCATTGTCTACCTCAACTCTTCCCTCATTAGGCCAATCATGGAGTACAATGCCCCATTTGGCATGTACCTCACTAGACACCTGCAACAACTGGAGAGGCCACAAAAGTATCTTACAAAGAGGATCCTAGGACTTAAACCCTTGTCCTATATGGACAGACTCGAAAAACTCCAACTATTCTCTGTCTCATATTGCCTACTTACAGATGATCTTTGCTTGACTTACAAAGCCATGTCTAACCCAGCCCTGTTAGAAATGCTACATCTAAAGAAATCCCAATTCCTCCGGACTGTACGCTCCAGAAACCTCAACCTCATTACCACAACCAACAGAATAATCTAGAGGGACAGGTTCATAACCCAGGGGCTGCCCATGCTATGGAATAGACTTCCCATACATGTCAAGCAGAGCGCCTCACTGGCCCTCTTCAAGAGAAATCTTGATGAGTGGATGGGAAATAGAAAATTCATCCCAGGGATCACTTCAGTGACTCTACTCGACAGAGGCACTGGGAACGAAGGTTGGGTGGCAGGATGCCAGGTTAATCCTATGGGATAGGCTTGTAAAGGCTCCAGGGCCATTAGCCTAGTACACACCTATGATCCTATGAACAAACTATTTTTAAAGTGATAGTATTCTTTAGGTTCTAGCTCTTAAACTGAATTTTATAAGTCACAGTAAACACAGTCCCTGGGATTTAATAATGTCTACACTAAGTGTACACTGTTTTGAGTGAACAGACAACACAGATATAACTCATACCTTCTTCCTCCTAATTTTAGTTTTTCTACTGATATTCTTGCAGCTTGAAATATTGACAGGGATTCATAAAGGTTACCACAAAGTGTAGACTACACGTACACTTAGTGTAATCTTTCTGAGTGACTAGAAAGCACAAAAAATCTGATAAGAATGTTCTTGAATACATTTTGTGTACACTTTGTGTAGGCTTTATTGAATCTGGCCCAGTAACTATTACGTTTGTAATATTTTGTAAACAACTTACAATATCTCAGCAACCACTCAAGTTATACACATACTGTCAGCAGCATTTTATACATATAGCTGGGAGCTTTCACACGAAGCTATGGAGTTCTGTCTGTATTACTTGGTTGTTGAGATATTTAGAAAAATGTGAAAACTATATTGATATAAACTAATATCATAAAAACAACAGTTAATATCTCTTTACCTGCACTAGACAGAAGTCAAATATTAATGCAGTTGAGTCTGCCATTGTGTAAGCTTTAAGATGAAAACATTGTACCTAGTTTGGTTTTGGAATTATTGATGGAAATATGAACAAACAATATTTGATGCCTAGAGGTGTCGGCAGGAGTTAACTGCAGATGCACCTGGTGCCGTCACTTGGATGTAATGAGTTAAGTTTAACTTATTAATAGATCCCGTGTTACTTTGTTGTTTGTATATTTAAAATAAGTTACAAGCTGTAAACTTTTTAGATATTAATATGTCTTTTAGCATATGTTGCAAGATTTTGTTTATTTAGCCTAATATTGTTTTCTGAATTCACTCATGTTATGTAGTTAGTAAATGTGATAACTTATAGCAGTACTGTATCATATAGCAGACATATAACTGCTGCTGTAGGTCATGGCTGAAAAGAATCCTCAGACTAAAACATCAGCTAATATAACAAATGTTAAACTCATTTAAAATAATGAGATGGACCTGTACATATCAGTCTGTTTTTGGTAAAAAAAAAAAGTAACAAATGTTAACTAAACTTAAAATGGTGAAGTAAAACCATAAGTATCTGACTATTTTTTGCACCAGTCTTAAAGTTAATTATATGAGAGTTTTAATTGGAGTATGCAAAAACAGGTCTGCTACTCTTTGTTTTTCTTTATTTTTATGTCGTATTCAGCAACCTATCCATCTTCCTAAGCATGGATCATTTGATTCTTATGCTCTGAGATAATTGGAGTGTGAATCTAAATTTAAAACAATCTTTGAAACCTCTAACCAATGATTTATCTTTATTTTAATCATCTTTGACAAGTAATCATCTGAAATGCCTACCTTAACTGTAGATCCATGCATCTGAAAACAAAAGTCCACAACATTATTTATCTGACATTTTGATTTGACCCCAAAGGCTTTCTTAATGAGGTTCACTTAAATCTCCCTTTTGTCATGCTCTCTTCTCCTTAATTTAAAGAGTCTCTTAATGTGGGAGCAAAATCAGTCAGTGACTTTTTATTAGACCGACGTGTACACTTGGATGATTCTAACCACAAGATGAACATATGTAGAACATATACTTTGCCTGACCATATACTGATACGTCTAAGGCTCAACAATGTGTGTGTGTGTGTGTGTGTGTGTGTGTGTGTGTGTGTGTGTGTGTGTGTGTGTGTGTGTGTGTGTGTGTATGTATGTGTACTTTTTGAACAGCCTGGGTCTGAACAAATTACCCTGAAAAAAGTTGTTAAGCATTTCTTATAATCAGTGAATATACTAAACTGATATAGCTTGTTATAGTCCTTATCTAATAGTATACCCCCACAGCATTGTGACATTAATCCCAGTTTCTTTGGATTCTGTTTTTTTCTGTGTTATTTAGTTTATGAATTAATTTTAAACTGATGTGAAGACAGCCTTACCTCTGAATATTTTGTTTAAATATTTCCTTATGCATCTTTTGATACAAAATTGTGAACATATTCTGTTTTCCAAATTTTTTTTAAGACCTACACAGATGTGATTGCCTAATGATAACTCTGTATTTGCTAATAATTGCTTAACATAATATCACATTAGTTATTACATCTTCTCTGCTCACTTTCCATTTTATATCTTTAAGACTTAAAAGGAAATGAATGATTAATGATAACCCAATATTTAATAATACTTGCTGAAGTTATTTTCTTAATTTTAGTTCTTATATCATCTTCTCTGTAATTTGTTACCACTTTATTGTGTAATGCATTTATCTGTTTTCAAGCTAATCAGTGCTTATAATAATACTATCAGAAGGCCCTCCTTCATAGGTTCATAGGTTCATAGGTGTGTACTAGGCTAATGGCCCTTGAGCCCTTACAAGCCTAGCCCATAGAAGTGCCCTGGCATCATGCCGCCCGACGTTAATTCACAGTGCCTCTATCAAGGAGAGCCACTGGAGTGATCCCCGGGGTGAAATTTCTATTTCCCATCCACTCATCAAGATTTCTCTTGAAGAGGGCCAGTGAGGTGCTCTACTTGACATGTATGTAAAGTCTGTTCCAGAGCATGGGCAGTCTCTGGGTTATGAACCTGTCCCTCTAGCATGTTCTGTTGATTGTGGTAATGAGGTTGAGGTCTTTGGAGCGTGTGGTGTGGAGGGATTGAGATTTCTTTAGGTGGAGCATTTCTAACAGAGCTGGGTCAGACATAGCTTTGTAAGTCAAGAAGAGTTTGCCTTTTAGTAGATGATATGAGACAGAGAATAGCTGGAGTTTTTTGAGTCTGTCCATGTAGGACATGTGTTTAAGGCATACGATCCTCTTCATGAGGTACTTTTGTGGCTTTTCCAGCTGTTGCCTGTGTCTAGTGAGGTACTTGCCAAATGGGGCATTATACTCGATGAATGGCCTAATGAGGGAAAAGCAGAGAGAAATGATGACCTCTCTCTTCCTGGATGCAAAACCCTTGGTAATTAGATGTGCCCTATAGAAGGACATTCTGACTACAGTGGCAATATGGTGGTTGAAGGAGAGGTTGCTGTCAACCTGTGTCCCCAGATCTCTTATAATGCCTTCAGTGTTCAGTGGGCTCCCATCAATGTGATAATTAGTGGGAACTGAGTTTTTCCCAAAGGGGATGATGATACATGTTTTAGTATTAAGCTTAAAGCCGTGGTTTTGACACCAGTCATTGGTCTCAGTGAGGCCTTTCTGTAGGATGTTTACATCACTTGTGGAATTAATAATGGATCCCAGCTTGCAGTTGTCTGCGAACTTGGTCAGCCAGAATCCCTCTGTGTTGGCCTGGACTTCTGAGAAGTAGATCCCAAACAGGAGTGGACCCAGGACCGAACCCTATTGGACTCCACTCATGACTGGTCGGCAGTCTGACTTGGAGTCCACTACTTTCACAGTGTGGGTTCTATCTGTGAGACAATTTGCAACTCATCTAGTGATATAGGGGTTGATGCCTAGTTTGGTGAGTTTATCAATAATTCCTGAGTGGGGAATGGTATCAAAGGCCTTGACCATATCAAGGTAGGCTGTATGAACTGCCTTTCCCTCATCCACAGCTCTGGTGACTGACTCAAAGAAGTTAACCAGGTTGAGCAGGCATGATCTACCTTTCACAAAACCAAATTGCATGGGATCTAGAGTTTGGAGATTCCCTATATCCTTATTAATTAGGTCCATGATGATGCGTTCCATAGCCTTACATATCAGACTTGTCAGGCTAATGGTGCGATAATTCCCAGGGTCTGAATTCATTCTCCCTTTATGGAGAGGGATGACTGTAGCAGTGCGCCATTCAATTAGGGACAAAGACTGAGATGAGGCTGTGATTGAACAGGGCACACAGAGGTGGTGCCAGTTCACTTTGTAGTTCATGGAGAACACATCCAGGGAAATGGATTATGCAGAATTCCACCCATAATAAACTTTGTTTTCCACTTTTCTTTGCCATCATTTTTCTTACTCAAACTTGTGAAACCTGTTTGATATTTCAAGTGCTAATGCTGGGGATGCACAAGCTAGTGCATTTCTTTGTGCCGGTCCCAAGCCTGGATAAATGGGGATGGTTGTGTCATGAAGGGCATCTGGTGTAAAACTTTGCCAAAACATTCTTGTGGACAGCAGTAAATATTTACATACCGGATCGGTCGAGGCCCAGGTTAACAACGACTGCCACCAGTACTGTTAGCCAACAGGGTGATGGTGGAAATTGGGCTACTGTTGGCCGAACGAGGAGAAGAGGGAGAAGGCATGGCCAAAGGCTGGAAGAAAGGCTACGACTGTGGTAGTGAGTGTCGGAACTTTGAATGTTGGCAGTATGACTGGTATAGGGAGCGAACTAGCCGATATGATGGACAGAAGGAAGGTTGGTATATTGTGTGTGCAAGAGACCAGATAGAAGGGGAGTAAGGCTAGGTGTATCGGAGGTGGGTTCAAATTGTTTTATCATGGTGTGTATGGGAGGAGAAATGGCGTAGGAGTTATCCTGAAGGAACAGTATGCTAAGAGTGTTTTGGAGGTGAAAAGAGTGTCGGATAGTGTGATGTTTATGAAGCTGGAAGTTGATGGTGTAATGATGAATGTTGTTAGTCCATATGCTCCACAAGTTGGGTGTGCGGTGGATGAGAAAGAAAAATTTTGAAGTGAGTTGGCTGAAGTGGTGATGACTGTACCCAAGGGTGAGAGAGTGGTGATTGGAGCAGATTTCAATGGGCATGTTAGTGAAGGGAACAGGGGGAATGAGGAAGTGATGGGTAGGTATGGTGTTAAGCAAAGGAATGCAGAAGGTCAGATGGTAGTGGATTTTGCGAAAAGGATGGACATGGCTGTGGTGAATATGTATTTTAACAAGAGGGAGGAGCATAGGGTGACATACAAGAGTGGAGGAAGATGCACACAGGTGGATTATATCTTATGTAGGAGGGCCAGTTTGAAGGAGATTGGAGACTGTAAAGTGGTGACCGGGGAAAGTGTAGTTAGGCAGCATAGGATGGTGGTTTGTAGGATGACGTTGGTGAGCAAGAAGCGGAGGAGGAGTGTAAGGGCAGCACCAAGGGTCAAATGGTGGAAATTGAAAAAGAGTAATTGTGAGGTGGAGTTCAGGGAAGAGTTAAGACAGGCACTGGGTGGCAGTGAAGAGTTACCAAATATCTGGATAACTACAGCAGAGCTAGTAAGGGAGACTGCTGGAAAGGTGCTTGGGATGACATCTGGACAGAGGAAGGATGACAAGGAGACATGGTGGTGGAATGAGGAAGTACAGGAGAGTATACAGGGAAAGAGGTTGGCAAAGAAGAAGTGGTATAGTCAGAGAGATGAAGAAAGTAGACAGGAGTATAAGGAGATGAGGTGAATGGCAAAGAGAGAGGTGGTGAAGGCTAAGGATAAAGCGTATGAAGAGTTGTAGGAAAGGTTGGACACTAAGGAGGGAGAAAAGGACCTGTACCGACTGGCTAGACAGAGGGACCGAGCTAGGAAAGATGTGCAACAGGTAAAGGTGATAAAGGATAATGAGGGAAACATACTCACAAGTGAGGAGAGTGTGTTGTGCAGATGGAAAGAGTACTTTGAGGGACTGATGAATGAAGAGAATGAGACGGAGAGAAGGCTGGATGATGTGGGGATAGTGAATCAGGAAGTGCAATGGATTATCAAGGAGGAAGTAAGGATAGCTATGAAGAGGATGAAGAATAGAAAGGCTGTTGGTCCAGATAACATACCTGTGGAAGCATAGAGGTGTTTAGGTGAAATGGCAGTGGAGTTTCTAACCAGATTGTTTAATGAAATCTTGGAAAGTGAGAGGATGCCCGAGGAATGGAGAAAAAGTGTTTTGGTACCGATTTTTAAGAATAAGGGTGATGTGCAGAGCTGTAGTAACTACAGAAGGATTAACTTGATCAGTCACAGCATGAAGTTATGGGAAAAGAGTAGTGGAAGCTAGGTTAAGAAGGGACATGATGATTAGTGATCAGCAGTACGGTTTCATGCTGGGAAAGAGCACTACAGATGCGATGTTTGCTCTGAGTGTTGATGGAGAAGTACAGAGAAGGTCAGAAGGAGTTGCATTATGTTTTTGTAGACTTAGAAAAAGCATAAGATAGGGTGCCTAGAGAGGAGTTGTGGTATTGTATGAAGAAGTCGGGACTGTCAGAGAAGTATGTAAGAGTGGTACAGGATATGTACAAGGGTAGTGTGACAGCAGTGAGGTCTGCTGTGGGAATGACGGATGCATTTAAAGTGGAGATGGGATTACATGAAGGATCAGCTCTGAGCCCTTTCTTATTTGCAATGGTGATGAACAGGTTGACAGATGAGATCAGACAGGAGTCCCCGTGGACTATGATGTTTGGAGATGACATTGTGATCTGTAGTGAGAGTAGGGAACAGGCGGAGGAGACCCTGGAGAGATGGAGATATGCTCTAGAGAGAAGAGGAATGAAGGTCAGCAGGACTAAGACAGAATATATGTGTGTGAATGAGAAGGAGGATAGAGGAATTGTAAGGATGCAAGGAGTAGAGGTGGCGAAGGTGGATGAGTTTAAATACTTGGGGTCAATAGTTCAGAGTAACAGTGAGTGTGGAAGAGAGGTGAAGAAGAGAGTACAGGCAGGATGGATTGGGTAGAGAAGAGTGTCAGGAGTGATTTGTGACAGACGAGTACCAGTAAGAGTGAAAGGGAAGGTCTACAAGAGGGTAGTGAGACCAGCTATGTTATTTGGGTTGGAGACAGTGGCATTGACAAAAAGGTAGGAGTTAGAGCTGGATGTGGCAGAGTTAAAGATGTTAAGATTCGCACTCGGTGTGACGAGGGTGGACAGGATTAGGAATAAGTATATTAGAGGGTCAGCCCAGGTTGAAAGGTTTGGAGACAAAGCCAGAGAGGCAAGATTATGTTGGTTTGGACATGTGTTGAGGAGGCATGCTGAGTATATTGGGAAAAAGATGCTAAGGATGAAGCTACCAGGTAACAGGAAAAGAGGAAGGCCTAAGATAAGGTTTATGGATGTGGTGAGAGAGAACATGCAGGTGGTTGGTGTGACAGATCAAGATGCAGAGGACAGGAAGAAATGGAAACAGATGATCTGCTGTGGCGACCCCTAACGGGAACAGCCAAAGGAAGATGATGAATGTTATCTTCTCCTTTAGTATTTCATGCTCTCACCGTGTCTTCTTTAATGCACCAAGCAGTGTATATTGCATGATCTTCAGAAGAGGCAGTGAAGTAGTTAAGAGTTTGTGCTGCCCAGGCAGGACTTTTAGTTTGCTGCCCCCCTCACTTTTTTAAGCTCCTGTTACTACACCAGGTATTTCTAAGTGTAAGTTCTTGCTTAAGACCTTGGGTGTCAGAGGGTGGCTTGAAAATGACGCCTAGTTTACAATCATCTGCAGACTTGGTTAGCCAGTGGTTTTGGTTCATGGTCCAGAGATCAGAAAACTACATGTCAAACAAAATGGTCCCAACACATACACACCACTAGTCAATATCACACTCTCATATGAGGCATGTGATGCCTGTGCCTTGAGAATTCTGACGTTTAGCCAATTTGCTAGCCATCTTACCACACAGGGGTCTATTTGTAATGTATGAAGTTTCAACAAAATAAACCAGAACACACAAGAACCGAAAACAAAGCAAAACAAAAAAAATGTTAAAATTGAGGTGCAAAGTAAATTCCATTTCCAATCAGGTTGTATGTATGTGTGTATATATATATATATGGATTTTTTTATTCTGAAGAAGTCTCACTTACTGGCGAGACAAAAGCGCTAAATTAAATACATTTGAGTGGTTCCAATGTATGAAGATTACTAACTAAGTTAGCATGGAGGATGATATGAAATGCCTTTGCCAGGTCAGGGTATGCCATTTGGACAGCATGACCACAACTTGTGGCACTCATTTAAAGAAGTTGACCAGATTCATTAGACAGGATCTGTCTTTGACAAAATCAAACTACTGTGGGCTAGCCTGATATAATATTTAATGTCACAGTTTCTCAGGTCAGTTATAATATTTTCCATGGGTTTACAAATAAGATTTATTAGGCTGACATGCCTTTTACTCCCATGGTCAGTGATGTTGTGGCATCACTACTGCTGTGCACCTAACCTCAAGGGGGAAAACATAGCAGTTGCCATGTTCCCTTTTAATTTTAGAAACAAGGTACCCCTGTGCACTAATCACTGGTCATTATGAACTTTTAAATCACCTTTACAACAATTACACTTTCTTTTGTTAGAGATAAATGGCATACACAGGTTTATTTCCATGATGCAGGAGCTAAGTAATGCCCAATTCTTCTGTGACGTTAAGGTTACCATCCATTCTATCACATTTTAAACCTGAGACAGGCAACTATATACTATGAAATTAAACTGAAATGTTAAATATCCTGACATTTTTCTCTATAATACCCCTAATAGTTCTTACAGTACTTTCTACTACTTTATGGATATAATATTCTGCATGATTATTGTTATTCTCCTTAAAGGCCTGCATCCAAAATCCCAGTCTGCTTGTTTCTTGAGCTTCACCCTGTTTCATTATCATCCCTTTCCACTTTGGAATATAGCTTTCTGCTTGTCCTATCTATAAGAATCTTAACTGTGTAGCTCTGAAATACCCCTTCAAATCGGGTACTCTCAATCCGCCCTGTTCTACTGGAAGAATCAGCTTATCCCACTTGACTCTTCCTGTCATCCCGTCACAGATAAAGTCCTTCAGATCTTCATTAATTGGTATCTATAAATTCTCCTCTGGTTCATGAAAATATACTTGACCTGTGTATAAGACAAAAAAAAACTAAAAACATTTTAACTGCTTGTATCTTACTATCCATATCCATATAACAAAGCTTCCATTTTTCTCAGTTTTTGTATTACCTTTTGTTTAGTCTCTTCCCACATATCCTCAGTTGCCAAACTAGAATTATTTTAATCCATACTCCTAAATACTTCATTTTATCATGTCCCCATAGATATGCATATTCCTGAACCAGTTTATGCGTGGGTACATAATTTACCACTATTGCCTTTGTTTTAGCTTCATTAATTTTTTATCCTGAAAAGATCTGAAACTGTCTCAGAATGTTCCACAACACTATAATATCTTTTTCTGGTTTCGTCAGGTACAAAATAATATCATCTGTAAATAAAGCCAGCTTTTCTTGACTATAATACCAATCATATCCTTGAATTTCTGAGTCCCTTATTTTCTTTGTCAGTGATTCTAAATATAATGCAAATAATAAAGGGGAAAGAGGGCACCCCTGCCTGGTTCCTATGCTCAAGCAGAAATGATCAGAGAGGACCCCACACACTTCAATTTTCACCTCCCATCCCACATATATCCTCCTAATCAATATTATAATTTTTTTTAGGAAATGCAAATGTTTCCATTGACCTGCTCATAAAGTCCCAGCTTACTCTGTCAAATGCTTTCTCTGCATCAAGACCCACCAACAAGAATGGAATTTTCTTACATTCTGCTTCCCTCTGGATCATCAATGTTCTGTTAATGTTGTCAAATGTTTGCCTCCCCTTCACAAAACTACATTGATCCATATTTATTAGTCTTGGCATTACTTTTGCCATTCTTTCAGCCATTATAGACATGAACACTTTATAATCATGGTTTAGTGTTGAAATGAGCCTGTATGAAGCTGGAGCTCATAGATCTTTACCCTCTGTAGGTATTACACCTACCATCGCTTTCTTCCAGGATGCTGGTACTTCTCCTTCTCTTAAGATACTGTTAAAGAAAACCTTCCAGATATTTATTGTTTTTTTTTCTCCTAGCTTCCAAACTTCTACAGGACTAGCAGCTATTCCTGGGGACTTTCCTGTAGACTGGTTATACATCAGAAATTTTATCTCCTCTTCTATCCTGTTAGTAATTGAGCCTCATCTATCTCTAACCCTGGCATATTTAATTTTTCCATAAACATTTGCATTTGTACATTTTTTTTGATTTTCATATTTCTCTGCTTTACAGAGACTCTTACAGAATTTCCAAAATATTTCTAATAACTCTACAGGATCTCTTGTTACCTTCCATGTTACAGGCTCCCTACATTTGGCGACAGCCCTTTCTACTTTCTTTTGCCTGAGTCGTTGTGCTAAAAGTATTTGTGCTCTAGTTTTGCTATTGAAAAACAGTTGTTAACAGCAATCTTTCTAAGCTCTTGCATATTATCAAAGTAATCCCTTATTTTCTGCCTAGCATTCTGCAATTGATCCTATTCTTGTTCTGTGAGATTTCCCCTATCCTGCAACATTTTAACATTTGCCAGTCCCTCAAAATAATTCTTGTTACTTCTTAACCATAGCTCCCTTTGTCTTATTTCCACCCTATTTTTAAACTCCACCTTAATTGTTTCCCACTCCCTACCTATATTTGCAGAAGAAATTTCTGTCCTCTCTAACAGCTCCTGAATAATCTCCACTACCCATTCCTTAAATTCCCCTCTTTTCAACAGATAGGTGGGAAAGTGCCACTCTTTTTTATTTCCTTCAACAAATGTAAATAAATAAATTAATAAATGATGTTTACTCCATCTTTACTTTCTCATATGCAGAAATATGACTGATGTCTAAAATGACTCTAGCTGTATGTAGCATTTTCCAAATATTTGACATGCCAAACCCAAAAGATTTGCCATCACTGGTGTATAACACGCAGGTAATTATGGGGAGGAGATGTGAAATAGTTTTCCTCATTTAAATACAAGTATTTAATTGTATCTTTATCTAGCTGTGTGACTTACTATTCTCTGCCTATTGCTGATCTCTGTTTGCAATTCACTATTGCTGATCTCTGCTTGCATTTGATTTTGGATTGTGGTTATTCATTTAAGGTTTTGTTACTTCCATGCTTTATCCTAACTCATTTTTTTTAATTTTTTTCTTCTTTTTCAAGTTTTACGAGGTCTTGGTTAGGGTCAATTGGAAAAGAATACTTTTACAGTCGGGGAATAAAATCCAGCTAATTGGAAGCATGAGATGAGAAATAGCATTCCTCATTTAACTGCAGGTATTTATGAGCATCTTTGTTTAGTTATAGTGTTGTGTGACTTGCTGTTCTTTGTCTGACTATTGTGGACGTCTATCTGCATATGACTATTGCGGAACTCTGTCTGCATTTGATTTTGAATGGATTTATTCATTTAAGGTTTAGTTACTTCCATTTTTATCTGTTCTCTTATATTGCATTGAGTTTTGTTTTAGTTTCTTTTCCTTTTTGAAGTTTTAAGAGATCTTGGCTAGGGTAATTTGGAAAATAATTATTTTGCAGAGTGAATAAAATACAGCTAATTAGTTGGAGGAGCTGAGAAATAGCATTTCTCATTTAAGTATTTATTGCATCTTAATTTAAGTGCCATGCCATGTGACTTGCTGTTCTCTGCATGACTATTGCTGATCTCTGCATTTGATTTTGGAGTGGAGTTAGTTATTAATGGTTTGGTTACTTCCATTTTTTAGATTTAGTCATACTTTGCACTTTGTTTTCTTTTAGCTTTTTATTCTTGTTTTGAATTTTTAACAGGTCTTGGCTAGAGTCAGTTAGAAAAGAATTATTTTGCAGACAGTGAATAAAATCCAGCTAATTAGTGGCACGAGTTGAGAAATAGCATTCCTCATTTACTGACAAGTATTTAGTGGCATATTTATTTAGCTGTAGTGCTGTATGACTTACTGTTCACTGCCTAACTATTGCTTATCTATGTCTGCATTTGATTATTGCCAGTCTCTGCATTTGATTTTGGAGTTAATTTATTCATTTAAGGTTTGTTTACTTCCACTTTTTATATTTACACTCATATTGCATTGGTATCATTATTTAACTGTAGTGCTGTATGACTTATTGTTCTCTGCCTGGCTACTGCTGATCTCACGCTGCTTTTGATTTTGGATCAGAGTTAGTCATTTAATGTTTGGTTAATTCCATTTCTTTCATCTTTACTCTTATATTGCATTTTGTTTTGTGCAAATTTTTTGATCCTTCTGGAGTTTTAAGATGTCTTGGGAAGGAACAGTTAGAAAAGAATTCCTTTGTAGACTGCGTATAAAATCCAGCTAATTATTGGGTGGAGATGAGAAATAGCATTCCTCATTTAACTACAATTATGTAGTTGTGTCTTTAGCTGTAGTGCTGCATGACTTGCTGTTCTCTACTAAACTATTGCTGACTTCTGTCCGCATTTGATTTTAGATTCAATTTATTACTTTAAGGTTTGTTTACTTCCATTTTTTATCTTTACACTCATATTGCATTTTGATTTATTTAATTTTTTCTTCTTTTTGGAGTTTTAAGAGGTCTTAGATATGGTCAGTATGAAAATATTTTTTTCACCAACAGGGAATACAATCCAGCCAATTACTAGGAGGAGCTGAGAAACAGCATCCCTCATTTAAGTACAAGTATTTAGTGGGATCTTTATTTAGCTATAGTGCTGTATGACTAGCTGCTCTATACCAAACTATTGCTGATCTCTGTCTGCATTTGATATTGCTGACCTCTGTCGACATTTGATTTTGGATTCAATTTATTCCTTTAAGGTTTGTTTACTTCCATTTTTTTATCTTTACACTCGTATTGCATTTCGATTTGTTTAATGTTTTGTTCTTTTTGGAGTTTTAAGAGGTTCTTATACACAATTTTTTTGCAGACTATGTATAAAATCCAGCTAATTAGTGGATGGAGTTGAGAAATAGTATTTAGTGGCATCTTTATTTAGCTGTACTGTTGCATGACTTGCTGTTCTCTGTCGAACTATTGGTGATCTTTGTCTACATTTGACTATTGCTGACCTCTGTCTGCACTTGATTTTGGATTCAATTAATTAATTTAAGGTAGGGTTACATCAATTTTTTTTATCTTTACAATTACATTGGTTTTTGATTTGTTTAATTCTTTCTTCTTTTTGGAGTTTTAAGATGTCTTGGCTAGGGTCAGCTGGAATAGAATTCTATTGCAAATGTTGAATAAAACCCAGCTAATTAATGGAATGAGCTCAGTAATACAATTCCTCATTAAACTATAAGTATTTAGTGGCATATTTATTTAGCTGTAGTGCTATGTGACTTGGCGTTTTCTACCTAACTATTGCTGACTTCTGCCTACATTTGACTATTGTTGATCTCTCTGCATTTTATTTTGGATTGGAGTTACTCATTCAATGTTTGGTTACTTCTATTTTTTATCTTTAGTCTGATATTGCATTTGGTTAGTTTTTTGATCTTTTTGGAGTTGTAAGATGTCTTGGCTATGGGTAGTTAGAAAATAATTATTTTGCAGACAGTGTATAAAGTCCAGCTAATTAGGGGGTTGAGCAGAGTAATCAAATTTCTCATTTAACTTCAAGTATTTAGTGGAATATTTATTTAGCTATTTTGCTGTGTTGCTTGCTGTTCTCTATCTGACTATTGCTGATCTCTGTCTATATTTGACTATTGTCGATCTCTGTCTGAATTTGACTATGGATTGGAGTATTTCATTTGATGTTTGTTTATATCCATTTTTAATCTTTCCTCTTATACTGAATTTTGCTTTGTTTTAGTTTTTTTATTCTTTTTGTAGTCTTAAGAGGTCTTGACTATGATCAGTTAGAAAATAATTGTTTTATAGACAGTGAATAAAATCCAGATAATTAGTAACTACAAGTATTAAGTGACACCTTTTTAGCTGTAGTTCTGTATGACTTACTGTTCTTTGCCTGACTACTGTTGATCTCTGTCTGCATTTGATTATTTCTGTCCACTGTCTGCAGTTGATTTTTGAATGGATTTATTGATTTAGGGTTTGGTTATTTCCATTTGATTCTTACTACTCTTGTATATGCATTTGTTCTGCTTTAGATTTTTTTCCTTCGATTTGGAGTTTTCGGAGGTGTTGGCTTGGGTCAGTTAGAAAATAATTCTTTTGTGGACAGAGAATAAAATTTATTTATTTAATGGGAGAAGGTGATAAATAGCATTCCTAACTTAACTACATGTTTATATTAGTATATTTATATAGCTGCAATGCTGTGTGACTTGATCTCTGTCTGACTATTGCTGTCTCTATCTACAGTTGATTACTGCCAATCTCTGACTTTGATTTTGGATTGCAGTTATTCATTTAAAATTGGATTACTTACATTTCTATCTATTAAATTTCATTTTCTTTAGTTTTTTTTTTTTTTTCCTTTTGGCATTTTAAGATGTCCTGGCTAGGGTCAGTTATAAAATAATTATTTTTCAGACAGAGAATAAAATATAGCTAGTTAGTGTAAGGAGCTGAGAAATAGCACTCCACATTTAACTACAAGTATTTAGTGGCATCTTTATTTAGCTGTAGGGATGTATGACTTGCTGTTCTCTTCCTGACTATATCTGATCTGACTGTATTTGACTATTGCTGATTTCTGTTTGCATTTGATTTTTGGAGTGATTCATTTAATGGTTGGTTACTTCCATTATTTATCTTTACTTGTATATTGCCATTTGTTTTGTTTTATTTTATTTTTTGCTCTTTTTTGAGTTTTATATGGTCTTGGTTTGGGCCAGTTAGAAAAGATTTATTCTGAAGACAGTAAATAAAATCCAGCTAATGGTTGGATGAGTTTAAAAATATTCTTCCTCATTTAACTGCAGATATTTAGCAGCATCTTTGCTTAAGAGTCTATATTACATGATCAAATGGTCAAATATTCAAACATGTAATAGTTGACCCATAATAATCAAACCACCACAATGTCAAATTGTTCAATAGAGATATCCATACAGTGCAGAAATGGAAGTTTTTCATTGTCTGCACTGTAGTGTGATCTTGGAGTTGGTATATTTAAGTAGCGGGGGTGTGAAGGGTGGAGGGGGGCTTGCCCCCTGTGCAGAGCATTTAAATGGTTTGTTTGGGTGAGTTTTGTTTTATTTTTCATTCAACATTGTGGCGGTTTGATTATTACGGGTTGACTATTAAGTTTTCGACTATTTGACCATTCAATCATGTAATATAGACCCTTGCTTAATTGTAGTGCTGTGTGACTTGCTGTTCTCAGCCTGACAATTGCTGATCTCTGTCACATTTGACTAATTAATTCTGTTTGCATTTAATTTTGGATTGGAGTCATTCATTACTCATATACTGCATTTTTGTTTTGATTTCTTTTTTCTTTTTTTTTCAAGTTTTAAAAGGTCTTGGTTAGGGTCAGTTGGAAGTGAATTATTTTGCAGACAGTAAGTAAAAATCCAGCTAATTGATGGGATGAGTTGAAAAATAGCATTCCTCATTTAGTTGCATATATTTAGTAGCATCTTTGTTTAGTTGTAGTGTTGTGTGACTTATTTTCTGAGGAAGTTCATGATAATAATAAAGTGAAAGAAAGCGCTAAAAGTTTATCTGGCTTTGTGGCTACTTTCGGTTTTCTGACAGTCGCTAATTTTTTGGTTTGGCAAGAGTTTTTTTTCGGGTTACCGAAGTGCTTTTCAGTTTGTTGTGTGACTTATTGTTTTCTACATGACTATTACTTATCTATGTTTGCATATGATTATTGCCACTCTCTGCATTTGATTTTGGATTGGAGTTATTCATTTAATGTTTGATTACTTCCACTTTTTATCTTTACTCTATTACATTTTGTTTTATTTTGCTTTAGTTTTCCATTCTTTTTGCAGTTTTAAGAGATCTTGTCTACTGTCTGTTGGAAAGGAAATATTTAGCAGACAGTGAATAAAATCCAGCTAATTAGTGGGAAGAGCTGCAAAACAGCATTCCTTATTTAAGTACAAATACTTAGTGGCATCATTATTTAGCTGTAGTGGTGTATGACTTGCTGTTATCTGCCTAGCTATTGCTGATCTCTCTCTACTTTTGATTTTTGATTGGGGTTAGTCATTTTATGTTTGGTTACATCCATTTTTAATCTTTTTTTGCATTTTCTTTTGTGTTATATTTTTTGATCTTCTTTGAGTTTTAAGATGTGTTGGGTAGGGGCAGTTAAAAAATAATTCTTTTCCAGAGAGGGTATAAAAATCCAGCTAATTAGTGGGATGAGCTGAGAAACAGCATTCCTTATTTACCTAGAAGTATTTAGCAGCAGCTATATTTAGCTGTAGTGCTGAATGACTTGATGTTCTTTACCTATTGCTGATCATGTCTGCATTTGACTATTACTGACATCTATCTGCATTTGGTTTTGGATTTGATTTATTCATTTAAGGTTTGGTTACTTCCATTTTTATTTATTTTATTTATTTATTTATTTTACATTTGTTGACCGGGCTAGTCTAGCTGGATCAAAGTCCATTTTCAGTAGAGGCCCGGGGAGAAAAGCTCCACTGATAAAAGCAAGGTAATTTAAAAACAAGTACAATACACTTATGAGACAGGCCATTAGCAAAATACAATGATATTAGTCCAGGTATGGTTGTACAAATCTAAGAAAAAACAATTAATACCAACTATGCATTGAATACTTTCGTATTACTTATAAAAACATTAATTGTAAAAATAAAATATTTTTTTAATTCATGTTTGAGAATGGTAGTAACAATGTAATCATTAAGACATTATGTGATCTGAGAGAAGCATAACAGAGTTGATTAAAGAAGTATGAAAGTAGACAGATGAGAGCAGGTTAGTCTGGAGTGGTGCAAGAGCATAGCCAGAAATTGTTTAGATGTAAAAGAAGTTGTTTTTTAAAGAGAGGAAGAGTGGGTAGAGAGGAGATATGTGTGGGGAGGTTATTCCATATTTTACCAACTGAGTTTGAGAAAAGGCAGTTTCCTGCAGAATTTGTAATTCTAGTAGTGTTGACTTGTAGCTTTTCAGAGGAGCGTAGTTGTTTCAGGTTACTGTAAGGAGTCAAGAGGTTGCTAAGGGCTGGTGTTTTTGATGGTTGATAAAGAATTTTGTGTGCTATTAGAAGTTGTTGATAGATAAGCTTGTTAGGAAGTTCCAACCAGTGTAATACTGTTAGGTTTAGACAGTGGTGGGTTCTATACTTAGATGCTGTGGCAAATCGAGCTATGTTGTGGTAAGATGTAGTTAGTTTCCTAAGGTTACCTTTAGAGAGATTAGTGTAAATAGGGGAAGCATACATCAGGGTAGAGATAAGATGGGATTGTGCTAAGGTGGTTCGTGCTTTGGGTGTAAGGAAGGGTTTGATTCTATACAGTGAGCCAATCTTTTTATTCACTGCTTTTATTGTGTTGTTGATGTGATAATCAAAATTAAGATTATTATCAATAGTAACACCTAGCAGTTTTGTAGTAGAGTCAGGGGAAATGTGGGAATTATCACTTGCAGTAATAGTGAAGTTTAGTTGAGTTGATTTGTGGGTAGGTGAGAATAGTAATAGCTTAGTTTTTTTGGGGTTCAGGAGAAGATTGAAGATTGAAGATTGAAGATTTTTATCTTTAATTTTATATATTGCATTTTGATTTGTTCACTTTTTTCTTCTTTTTTGAGTTTTAAGAGGTCTTGGCTAGGTTCAGTTGGAAAATAATTATTTTGCAGAGAGTGGATATGTCCCAGGTAATTAATGGGAGGAGCTGAGAAATAGAATTCCTCAGTTAACTAAAAGTATTTAGTGGCATATTTATTTAGCTGTAGTGTTGTGCCAGTTGTGATCTCTGTCTCACTATTACTGAATTCTGTCTGCATTTGGCTATTAATGATCTCTGTCTGCATTTGTTTATAGATTGGAATCTTTCATTTAAGGTTTGTTTACTTCCATTTTTTGTCTTTAGCGTTATGTTGCATTTTGCTTTTTTTTAGTTTTTTTGTTCTTTTTGTAGTTTTAAGAGGTCTTTTACAGACTGTGAATAAAGTCCAGCTAATTAGTTTGCTGAGCTGAGAAATAGCATTCCTCATTTAAGTACAATTATTTAGTGGCACCTTTATTTAAAAGTAGTGCTGTGTGACTTGCTGTTCTCTAACTGTTGCTGATCTCTTTCTATATTTGACTATTGCTGATCTCTATCTGCATTTGATTTTGGATCACTTCCATTTTTTATCTTTACTCTTATACTGCATTTTCTTTTGTGTTAGTATTTTATCTTTTAGAAGTTTAAAAATGTCTCATTTAGAGGCAGCTAGAAAATAATTATTTTGCAGACAGTGTATAAAATCTAGTTAATGAGTTGAGGAGATTAAAGATAGCATTTCTCCAATTCTCATTTAACTACAAGTATTTAGTGGCATCTTTGTTTTGTTGTAGTGCTCTGTGACTCACTGTTTTCTACCTAACTATTGCTGATCTCTCTCTACATTTGACTATTGCTGAGCTCTGTCTGTATTTGATTTTGGATTTGATTTACTCATTTCAGGTTTGATTGATTTCCATTTGTTTTCTCATTACTTTTATTGCATTATGTTTTGTTTTATTTTTTGTTCTGTTTGGAGCTTTAAGTGTTCTTGACTATGGTCAGTAAAAAAATTATTTTTCTAGACAGTGACAGTGAACAGTTAAGTAGTGTCAGGAGATGAGAAACAGCATATCTCATTCACCTACAAATATTTAGTGGCATCTTTAGTTGTAGTGCTGTGTGACTTGTTTTTTGCTTGACTGTTGCTGATCTCTGTCTACATTTGACTATTACTGATCTCTGCATTTGATTTTGGATTTGATTTATTAATTTAAGGTTTGGTTACTTCCATTTTTTATCTTCACTCTTATATTGCATTTTGATTTGTTTATTTTTTCCTCTTTTTGGAGTTTTAAGAGGTCCTGACCAGGGTCATTTGGAAAATCATTCTTTTGCAGAGAGTGAATAAATCCCAGCTAATAATCTGGATGAGCTAAGAAACAGAATTTTGCTTTTAACTGCAAGTATTTAGTGGCATATTTAGTTAGCTGTAGTGCTATTTGACATGCTGTTCTCTGTCTAACTATTGCTGATTTCTGTCTGTATTTGAATATTACCAGTCTCTGCATTTCATTCTGGATTGAAGTTATTCAGTTAAGTATTGGTCTCTTCCATATATTTATTTTCTCTAATATTGCATTTTGTTTTGTTTTAGTTTTTTTTTCTTATTTCTGGAATTTTAAGTGGTTTTTGCTATGTCAGTTGGAAAATAATTATTTTGCAGACTGTGTATAAAATGTAGCTAATTAGTAGTTGGAACTGAGCAATATCATTCCTTATTTAGCTATTAGTAATAATTGGCATATTTATATAGCTACAGTGCTGTGTGACTTGCTGTTCTCTGCCTGACTACTGCTGATATCTGTCTTCTTTTGTCTATTGATGACCTCTACCAGCATTTGATTTTTGATTGGATTTATTCATTTAAGGTGTGGTTACTTCAACATTTTATCTTTACTCTTATGTTGCATTTTGCTTTGATTTAGTTTTTTTATCCTTTTTGGTGTTTTAAGAGGTTTTGGCTACAGCCAGTTGAAAATATTTTTCCCAGACAGTGTACAAAATCCATTGCATTAGTGTGAGGAGATGAGAAATAGGATTCCTCATTTAACTACAAATGTTTAGTGGCTCATTTGTTTAGCTGCATTTGTGTGTGGCTTTCTGTTTTCTTCCTGACTCTTGCTTATCTATGGCTGCATGTGATTACTGCCAATCTCTGCATTTGTTTTTCGATTGGATTTATTTGTTCAAGGTTTGATTACTTTCATTTTTATTAGCTTTACTCTTATATTGCATTTTGTTTTAGTTACTTTTCTTTTTGAATTTTAGGAGGTCTTGTCTATGGTCAATTAGAAATAATTCTTTTGTAGACAGTGAATAAAATACAGCTAATTAATGGGAGAAGCTGAAAAATAGCATTCCTCATTTAGCTGTGGGTATTTAGTGGCATTCTTATTTAGCTGTAGTGCTGTTTGACTTGTTCTCTACCCGACTGTTGCTGATCTATGCATTTGACAATTGCAGATCTCTGTGTGCATTTGATTTTGCATTGGAGGTATTAATTTAAGGTTTGGTTGCTCTCATTATTTTAATATTTACTCTTATTTTGCATTTTGTTTTTAGTTATTTTATCTTTTTGGAGTTTTAAGAGGTGTTTCTAGTGTCAGAAAATAATTATTTTGCAAACAGTGTTTAAAATACAGCTAATTGGAGGAGGAGCTAAGAAATAGCATTCCTCATTTAATGACAAGTATCAAAATGTATAATTATTTTGCTGGGGTGCTTTGCAATTTTTCTTTCTCTGTCTAACTCCTGCTAATTTCTGTCCACATTTGATTTTTGGCAATCTCCGCATTTGATTTTGGATTGGAATTTTCATTTAATGTTTGATTACTTACATTTTTATGTTTACTCTAATACTGCATTTTTTTGTTTTAGTTTTTTATTCTTTTTGAAGTTTTAAGAGGTCTTGTCTAGTTTTAGGTAGAAAATAAATTGTTCATAGACAGTAAATAAAATCCAGCTAGTTAACGGGAAGAGCTGAGAAATAGTATTCTCAGTTTATCTCTAAGTATTTAGTGGCATATTTGTTTAGCTGTTGTACTGTGGACTTGCTGTTTTCTTCCTGCCGATTGCCGATTGCTGCCTGTATTTGATCTGGGATTGGAGTTATTCATTTAAGGTTTGGTTACTTCTATTTTTTTACTTTAGTCTTTTATTGCATTTTGATTTTTTTTTTTTTTAGTTTTTTTCTTCTTTTTGGAATTTTAAGATGTCTTGGATAGAGTGAGTTAGAAAATATATCTTTTGCAAAGAGTGGAAAAAATCTAGCTAGTTAGCGGGAGGAGATAAGAAATAGCATTCCTGAATTAACAAGTATTTAGTGGCATATTTATTTAAATGTAGTGCTGTGTGACTTGCTGTTCTCTGCCTAACTGTTGTTGATTTCTGTCTGCATTTGATTTTTCACAGTGACCTTTGAGTTGCCAATCCCCTAATATAAATATGACTTTGGATACTTCATCTTGTTTCATCAGGTTATTCTGCAGAGCACTGAGATATCAACTGGGAAAGTCCCTCTTAGTCTCTTAAACTTGAATTATCTTCTGTTTCCTATCTTTCCACTTACGAAAAATGACACTTTATTTAGCTACCTTTACTGTATTTGTGCTTATTCCTACTTTATTTAGCTTTGTGATGCACATTCTTAAAGTGTTCAGTTGCATTTAATCTGCTGCAGTTAGTAGCTTAATTAGATTGTAACTATTATTCTAAGCCTCTTAATTCTGATTTAAGCACTTGGGCTCCAAACTAGTTATCTTACATTATAAAGATTTGACGTCTATACTTCTATGGCAGGAGAGGAACCTTACCCCCTTCTGAGTTAGGAATTGCTTGTTGAAGGCTTATTGTGTCTGTTATTGTAAAATTATCTTTGCTCTGATTTAAGCAATTGGGTTCCAAACCAGTTATTTTACATTAACAAGGTTTGTGGTCTACACACTTGTGGGATGAGGGGGTAGCATCCACCCTTCTGAGATGGGAATTGCTGGTGAAGGCTTATTTTACCTGTTATTCTAAGTGTCTTTGCTCTGGTTTAAGTACTTGGGCACCAAACCAGTTATTTTACATTAGGAAGGTTTGCTTTCCACATTCTTGTGGCAGGAGAATATAACATACACCCTTCTGAGCTTGGAATTGCTGTTGTAAGTTTTACTGTTCTTTTATTTGATTGGGTAGAGGGGCAGTTTGTTTAAAATTTGAATATTTGTGCCTGAGGCATTTGGCGACATTTGACGACCATGCTACTTGAGAAGAAGAAGGTTGCTGGTTTCTGCTAAACTCTACAAAAGCTAAGACTTACATTACCATATCTACTTTATCAGAACTAGCTTTTCACTGCCTTAATTGTTGCTGTGGTGAATATCTGCACTTTTGACCTTGTTTACAGTCTTTAGTTAGAACTGTCTTGGTTCCACTTTAGTGAGAGTATAGAGGATCTTCATCCTTTTTTGGCATGGGATTGTGTAAAGGAAAGAAGAGGGTGCTGTTTTTGATTGGCCCCAGGGCCTTAGTGTCATAGTTGCAGAATACTTGGCTCATCTCATAACCTATGAGCAAGCCAAGACTTACATTATCATATCCACAGTTTTTCACATTATTTTTGTCACAGCTACATTAATTTAATGTTTCCTTGTTGAATATCTGTAATTTTGACCTTTTTTTACAGACTTTAGTTAGAACTCTTGTAATCTGTGTAGATGCCAATCTCTAGCAGTCTAGGTTTCACTTAAAATCCCCTTTCTGTCTAGACAGATTTTTTTTACTACTATCGCATCTAGTTTGAGCATAGCTAAGTATCGCTCATCAAGTTCATTGTGTTACTGATGTAGGTAATATTTAAATTTCTCTCACTCCTCCCTAGTAGATCAGTAGCCATGGATTTCACTGTGGCCAATCTGGTTGAGATGGATATTCTAAGACATTGTAGCAGTTGCCTCATGTAAACATGACAACCCACTTATTCTGGTAAAGTATGCGAGTTGTAAATACACTTTAATGCATAAGGCAAAAGTCTCTCATACTACCAAAACTAATCCAACAGAGGTTGTCAGTGACACTAGCACCACACCCACAGCACAGGGTAAAAAAACTACATCTAAAACTACTTATGTTGAGGCACTTACAGTTAACCTAAACACTAAGACCTCCTGCACAGCGCAATCAAAAAAGGGTCCTCAGCCATCACGTAAAGACTCTGTTAAAACACCACCCACAACTACACATAGTAAAACTGTTTTCAATTTCTCTACTGCTAAGCCCTTAAGGTAAACCAGCACACAGCCAAATTTCTTCATCATTGGTGATTCTGTTGTGAGGCACACTGATGTTCCCCCTCACCAAACTGAGCAAGTAGAGAGTCACAGTTAGCTGCCTTTCCAGGGACAGGATCCATCAAGTCACAGAGGTAACTCAAGTCATTGAACCACAGGTACCAGTGTGACTCTGTCATAGTCCATGCAGGTGTTAATAACCTGAGAATTACCACCCTTGACTATATGAAGTGAGACATGATTGAGCTCGCTGATTGTGTCACAGACAGGTATGAGCCTAGCACAGAGCAGCATACTAACATCTCCAAGGATGATGCCATGATACCACCAGAAAAATTATTGATTTTAACAATTGGCTTAGCTTCTGGTGTCAGTCCAAGGGGGCACAATATTTGAGGGCTTGTAAGGACATGGTTGACAGACCCACACTACTTTGCCAGGGATGGTCTGCAATTATCATCTCTAGGTTTTTGAATACTGTCAAAGACCTTTTCCACCCCGATAGTGTCTTTTTTATTCAATGCCACACTGATAAAGCTCCTGACTTAACTGAACCTATGAAAGAATATGTGGAGGTGATACTGCTGAGTGCTAGAAGTCTTAACAAGAAACTCCACTCCTTGCAAGACTTCCTCTTCCAGGAGTATGTAGACATCTGTGTAGTAATGGATACATGGTTTAAAGTCATGAAGAGTACCCAGACAATGCAAGGTTATAATGCCTTTCACACCTTTAAACCAGCTACTGCACAGGAGGGAACTAAAGGTGGAGGAGTCTCGGTCTATATTAAAAATAACATCACATCAAGACTAGTTACAGTATATGACCCACTAGGACTCATACATGTGCAACTCACTATAAACAAGATCTTGTACCACATCCGTGCAATATATAGGTTCCCCTCCATGTCCCAAAAAAACAATGCTACCTATCTCTGTGTACTAGAGTCCCTCACCATTCAACCCAATATAATCTTCATAGGGAATCTCAACTACCCCTCTATAGATTAGGAATCTTACACCACTGGTAATGCACACGCCCAGCAATTCCTAAACTTTATTAATACCAACATTCTGGAACAATTGGTCCATTCTCCTACCAGGGTACAAACATCCTTGACCTTGTACTTATGAACATGGGGGGGGGGGTGATGCTCCTCACCAAATGTAATGCCCACACTTGTAAGATCTGACCATAAGGCAGTATTGCTTTAAAGGACAATAATGGGATTCTGTTATTAAACGCTCAACTTCTCTGTCCTTTTTCTCCCTATTTACTGTCCCTGCTATGAATAAACAAAAATACAGCATTTAAAATATTTTAAATTGACTGTTTCTATCCACTAGAACAGTACCTTACTGAACTGTGGTAGTTTCACTTTCAACAAACTTTTATCCTGCCCTGAAAAAATCTTGCTGCAGTCTCCAATTCATTGGTATCATCAAGGCCAATGAATACAGGTAGTTGTCTGTCCAATTCCCTCCCCAAACTGACATCACCATGACTGTCCTAAAAACCCACCCATGCTGTGATGTCACAGCTCCCTGGTCTTTCTCCGACCCATACAGAAAGTAAAGGCTAGAACAAGGAAACAGTGCATGAGTCAATCACAGCAGGTAGCAGCTAAAATTACCCTTAGCACTTTGACAGCTAAGGAGGTTAGGTGTGAAGGGGGATGGGAGATGAGTCAAACTAGTACAACTGAGGCTTCACAAAAAATGCAGTTCTAAAGAGAAGCAGCAGTAAAAAGCACTTTGAAAGTCTGTTTTGTGGCATTTCAACTGTTTGTGTTTTAGTCATTGAACGGCATGAAATGTTACTTAGAATTAACTGACTGAAAGACAGCAGTTTATGCATGTAAAATTAATACAGTGACAGGAGCTTTGGGAAGAAAGAGGCCTCTGTGATGCAATTTTTTACAGACAGGTACTGCATTGCGGGATACATAGAGGCAGAGTAAACAATCAGAATTACTTCAAGATGCCAGTTTCCATGTGGTCAGACTCAGAAATTATGTATAAAAATATTTAAAAACCTGTAAATAGTTCCATGGTGGTGTTAAAATGTAGGAAACACTAAACCATGATGAAATGAACAAGTTTTTTTGAGTCTGTGTGTGCGGTTTCCCTTTAAATAAAAATTAAATCCATTGACCCAGCAAAACCAAAAACCTTTAAGAACTACTCCAAGGCTAACATCTCTCTACTAAGAGACACCTTGGCTAAATTCCAAGCACCCTCAAACACAGGAAACACCACAACATATGCTGGGCTATTTAGAAAATCTCTGTACAGCCATATTTATAACTGCATAAAGCAAGCTGTGCCCACACATATTAAGCAAAAGATAAACTCAAAAGACAATCCACCCTGGTGGAATCCCAATATCAATTGGTTGTACAACAAAAGAAGACAATCTTGGCCAAGCATAGGAAGAACAAAGCCCAACATACTAAAAGCCCCCTGACCTATCTAAACAGGCAGCGAAGAGGGTTAACTAATACTGCAAAAGCTAAATTTGAAGAAAAAATTGCTTGGCAGGCAAAGGACAACCACAAAGTTTTCTACAGATATGCCTGTAATCTCAAGGGAAACATGCAACAATGGGCAAAACTTATTATAAATGGCATCACCAACAATATCCCCACTCAGGCATTGTAAACAAGCTCACTAAATTAGGTATAAACCTTTTATCACCTGCTGGATAGCCAACTGGCTCACTGACAGGACTAAGGAGGTCAAAAGAGGTGAGGCCACCTGCACCAAGAGACCAGGCACTAGTGGAGATCTCACAGGGCCCAGTACTGGGCCTGCTCCTTTTTGGCATCTGTTTCTCTGAAGTGGAAGGAAATGCTGAAGCGTTATGGCTAAGTTTGTATATGATTGCAAGGTGAGGGTTATCATCAATTCCTCTGTAGATACTAGCATTCTTCAAGAAGGCCTATGTCTGGCCAAGAAATGGTGCCAAAGCCATGGTCTTAAACTCAATATTAAGAAATGTATAACTGTATCCTTTAGGAAGTCAACCATACTGACTGATTACCTTATTGATAATATACCCCAAAGAGTTAACCGAGTGGTTAGAGATCTGGGTATGCACAGACAGTAGCCTTACCTTCAACCACCAAGTGCCACAGTGGGGAGGAAATCCTTTTATGTTGTTCAACTTGTAAGTAAGTGCATGGCATCTAGGTTAAAAAAGGTCATTACCCCCCTGTACTCTGCCTTTATCAGACTAATCATAAAGTACAATGCTTCCTTTGGTATGTACCTGACAAGGCATATGCAGCAACTAGAGTGATTTCAGAGCTTTTTTACAAAAAAGAACATAAGGAGTAACAAACCTGCCTTACACAGAGTGCCTTAAAGCCCTTTCTCCTCTGCTCTGTCTCCTATAGATTGCTGAGGGTGATCCATGCCTGACTTACAATACATCCACAACCCCCTCACTTACGAATCTGCTGCTTATTTGTAAGTCAAACAGTACCAGAAATGCAAGGTCTAGGGACCTGAATTTTGTCTATGACTTAAATAGAACATGCTGGAGAGACAGATATGTGCCGCAGAGTCTGTTCCTTGTATGGAATAGGCTTCCCAACGATGTGAAGTTGAGTTTGTCTATTATCCAATTTAACAGCATCCTAGAAAAGTGGATGGGGATTAGGAAATTTACCCCAAGCCTGGGTCCCATGTCCCTTATTAATAGAGGTAGGTTATAAATACCAGGTCCTCAGTGTTCTATTTGGATACAGGATATCATTATTCTTTTGGGAAAACTTGGCTAGGCTTCGAAGGGTTCACTAATAGTCTGGTTCTATCATAGAGACGGTTTGTTTTCCAGTGGGCTGCATATATGATTACACCTAGTTTGATTAACTTATCTACACTACCAGAATGTGGGGTTGTGTACATTATACATTCATTATGATTCTCATCAATCCCTTATGCTAGTGTATATTGTTACATATTCTCAATAAAATTAAATTTTAATTAACTCTGATAAAATATACATTTTATTTATACATCATTTGTAGCCAAGTTATTTATACATTTTATTTATAAATCATTTGCAAACACATTTTAGCTGCAGTATTGTGTTGTTTTATGTATTTAGTCTATGTGTTGTTTTTTGTTATTGTTTATAAGTAGTTCTCAAATTATCAAAATAATATCATTTGAAAATTTATATTTTAATGAAAACTTGTTATAAAGTTAACATTCAGTAAATGTAACTGATAACCTCTGAAATCATTTGCATGGAAAATATTTGGCAATTTAGAGGACAGCTATATACATTTTCAGTTTTAAATGAGACTGAAAATAAACAGTTCTATTAAATCTAAATAGGCTAATATTTTATTACTTGCATTATAAATTAAACATTAGTCTTACTCTAGGTCAGTGATCCACTTCAGCAACAAGCATCATCCACCAAACATAAGTCAACATGTAATAATGGTATTTTACAGACAAAGAAACCTCCTAACAAACACCAGATACTTACATTCAAATGATGAAACTCAAAAGTACCAGCTGGTAAATATTGACTTAAAACTCAGAAGAGGGCTATATTCTTTATAGATGGGACTAAAATGACTGCTGCCATACTCTCATTCTACATAGAATCGAACACTTTAACTTAATGTCTGTAAACACACAGTTACTACAAAACAATCCAAAAAAATAAAATAAGCAACACTTAAACTTCACAACTTGATTTTAGCTGATGAAATTACAACTTTAAAGATATTAACCAATTCAAAGTATAAAATATCTAGGGATTAATAAAAGTTAACTGCATTTTGTGACATGGACTCAGTGCTGTGGCCTAGTACTGCACCGGAGCAGACTACTGATTCAGAGGCATGCAATAGCCACATGGATCCAAAGCTCATTAGTGACTCATTTTCATGTCCCTGAATGGCTAAATAAACAAAACTGAACCAAATGTATAAGTGTGCCCTCCACAGCCTATCAGTATTCACCTCCTGCTGCGATTACAGACCTGGAGTTTTGACCTTAAAACCAGAGCCAAATCCAGTACTAGATGACCTAGGCAGTCACCTAGGGCCCACTGGATTGGGGGGGGGGTCACTAGCTGGGGGGATTCTACAAAACTTACATTTCTTCTCTAAGAACACACACTGTATGTGTTACATTTCCTCATTAAGGATGTATGCAGAGTGTATCCTTCATAGCATCTGTATGTGCATCATTACTATGATGCATGCCCATTCAAATTAAAATGGAGCACACGATTAAAAAAGAGCATGCATTTGAATGCTGTTGCCATCTGCACAAATGTGGAGGACCAGTTTGTAAAACATTTGGTAGGTAGGTTACTGGAGAAGTAAGTGTGTGTGTGTGTGTGTGTGTGTGTGTGTGTGTGTGTGTGTGTGTGTGTGCGTGCATATGTGTGTATGTGTGTGTGTGTGTGTGTGTGTGTGTGTGTGTGTGTGTGTGTGTGCGCATATGCGCACACGCGTGTGTGTGTGTGTGTGTGTGTGTGTGTGTGTGTGTGTGCAGGTGCATGAAATGCATCAGGTAGTGATGGCAGGTTGGTTAATTGATTCAGGCTCAAACCCTGTACCTTCAATACAGGACCCTAGATCCTGAAGCCTCTACACCAACCCCCAATCTATTAACTTTCAGAGCATTTTCAAAGACTGTTGAGCTTCTGTGTATTTTCAAAGAATGCTGGGCTTCTGGGCATTTTCAAAGACTCTTGAGCTTTTATGCATTTGCAAGGAATGTTGACTTTCAAAGGAAGAGAAGTTTATTGTTGCTTATGCTAAGTTTGTTTTCACTGTGAAACTGTTATGCCAGTCATCATTATGCTAAAAATTGTAAAAGCAGTGTTAGTATCACAAGAGGTAGTGTACTTGCCTTTGGTGTAGAAGGCTGTGGGTTCTACTCCAACACCATGTACATGGAGTACTGATATTGCAATGTCTCCTGTAAGGACATCTGGGGGTGCTGCACTCATGAAGATGAGATGTCCAGTAACTATGAACCTTTTGCCAGTTTGACAGCCATTCCATACTGCAATATTACCAGCTTACCATTTTTTTAAATGTAACATAGGCAATTTATTCTTCAAGGGCAGCAGGCACTGAGTTTGTAGTTGAAACACTGAACTGTAAAGCTGTTTACCAGCAGGAGCCTCTTCATCAGTTATAGATCTCTTTGATGTGGATTTATTCAGATTACTTTTACTTCTGCAGAGATTGTGTATATTAACTGATATTGGCGGATTGTAATGACAGAAGTTTGAGTGGCCTTTTGAGGTTGAAATGTTCTGTAATGGGTAGCTTTGTCCTTATTGGTTCATATGTTTTATTTCATTGCTTACTGGAAAATGTTCAAACCTACAAATTTAAAATGCACTGTAACAAGTGGTGCATATTATACAAGGAATATAATTTAATATAACCAGGATGGTAGATTAAAGGACACATGCATATATGCATGGCCCAAAAAATATGTGCAAGGGGACTATGGTTTGAAAACAGCTCAAAGGTAAACTTAAGCCACCACTGGCCAGATGCATTTTCTTTGACAGTGGGTTTCAGTGTTCTTTCAATAAATGTGAGTTTGAAGGGCAGAGAGGCTTACAAGTTCATGCTAAGTCTGTTTTTATTGTGAGACTATTGTTTTGTTTAGCAAATGGCTATCAGTATTTGTGCTATAAAATTTGAAATAAAAGGTTTTAAATCTCTCTTATCGTTGTAGACGTAAAGAAGAAAATAGTGAGCAGACTGACGGGTTTGAACAGTGTTTATTGTACCCGGGAGTAATGCGACACTGCAATAGCTGGGGGTGTTGCAGGGGGAGGGGTTCTCATCCATTTCACTGTCTAGGACCCCACTTGACCACGATCTGGCTCTGCTTAAAACTATCATGTATGGTCCTCATTGTTGTGCTTCAAAATAGAGGCCTGTCTTTGAATCACTCTGCTGTGCTATTTTTATCAAAATGTATAGCTATGAGGAAGAGCACATGATTAATTTATATTACTCATGTCCCCTGACTGTCAATTCTGAATGCAGAATTAGTCAGAAAGGCTGTTTTAGTATTTCAATATGCCACTGAAGTACTATGTCAGTCTTTGAATCAGTCCCTCATAGTGTACTGAGCAATCCTGCTACAAAGAGGATCACATAGTTGCTTATATGTTTCTGAATACTCCCACATAATTTGTATAATTATATAAATTAAAGTATATTAAATATAATAAACACTCTATACAATTCCATATGTGTATTTGCATGCACACACTCATATATGTGTGCATGTCTGTTATATAAAATTATTAACTTAATCGCTATATTGTTAAACAGACAATAAACAGAACTACTAACTTCTTCTTCTTTTTCTTCTTTAGGCTTTTCCACGGTTAGGGGTCGCCACAGCGGATCACCTTGTCTGCTCATGATTATAAGTTGCAAATTATTTTAAATCACCATTAATTCAATGTAATACTCTTACTAACTAATATGAATGTAACATTCTGAGTATTTTTAGAAAAAAATATATAATCTGAAAAACAACATACACTGTTACACATTTTGCATAAATGTTTGACAGAAATATTCAATATCAAATTTTATAATTTTAAACTTTGTTCACCCCCATAGTGTCTTTCTTAGGCAATGCCAAATTGACAAACCTACCAACACAGCAAAGTTAACTCAAATGAGCATCAGGATGTTACTACTCAATGCCAGGAGCCTCAGTGAAAAACATGTCCTCCAAGCCCTCCTAACCCTCGAGAACATAGAGGTCTGTGGAGTTACTGAGACATAGTTAAAAGCTACACAGAATACTCTAGCAGTGCAAGGTTTGTGTGCTTTTCACACTTTTAGACCAATAGTTGCACAGACAGGTGCTAAAAGTGGAGATGTCTCATTATATATCAGTAACAAGCATACTTCTAGGCTGGTTAAACGGTACAATGTGCTGGAGTCTCTCTGCATGCAGATAACCATAGACAAAATCCCATACCACATCTCAACTAGATATAGGTCACCCTCTGTGTCCCAAGAAAATTACAGTGCATATTTAGACCAACTTGTGACATTTAACATCCAACAAAACACCCTACTCAAGAGGCCTCAAATTTGCAGGCACACAGATTCCTGACTCTGTAAATACAAAAACCATTGACCAATTAGTGCATATGCCTATCAGAGGCTCCAACATACTAGACCTCATACTCACAAATATGAGAGAACACTGCACCCCCCCCCTCCAATTCTGCATCCTCTCTGGTAAAGTCTGACTGTAAAGCCATGTACTTCAAAAATCAGAATCATCTTGGTAATCCCAGTAAATCCAGTAACAGTCAGGAACTATCCTATGGCAAAATACCTTTTATTGAGTGATAGTTTGGCAAAATTCAATTTCCCCCCGAACCCACAAAAAACAACGGCCTGTGCAGAATTGTTCCCATTTTAATGGCTGCATAGAGGCTGGTGTACCTACCAGAAGTAAGACCATAACTAATTCCAAAAACAAACTGCTCTGGTGGCATCCCAAATTAAACAGGATGCACAACAAAAGAAAATGTTTATAAAGATAAGAACTTGCTCATCAAAATAAACAAGCAACTAAGAGGGCTGATTAGGTCAAATAAAGCCAACATCAAGGTTAAGATAGCTTTTCAGGCAAAGGATAACTATAAGGCCATCTAGAGCTATGCCAGAAACCTCAAGGGCAGCACACAACAGTGTGCTGAATTGATGGTTAATGGTGCCATATTCACTGGGGCTGGTAATATAACAAACCTGTTGGCTAACAAATTCATTTCCCCTCTCTCCCCCAGCCAGTCTCCAAGAAATATCCTCAAAGATAATCCCTCTAACTATAGCAAGAGTGCATGTCCTGACTGCACTCATTAAAGTCAAGTACACAGCCTCATTTGGCCCCTATAACATTCCAGGATGCCAACTGAATAGATTAAAATACAATTTACTGGGGCCGCTAGAGTCACTATTAAACAATAGCCTCAAAACTGGCTGTGTGCCACAAGAATCGAGGACTGCAGTGGTCAACCCCCTTTAAAATGGAGAACCATCAACAGATCCAGGAAATTGCAGTCTCATTAGTCTGACCGGTCTTATTTACAAAGCCATTTAAAGAATTGCTTGGCATAATGGTTAAGGTGTTTACCTTACAAAAGATGTAGGGTTTGATTCTCATATTGGGTAATTGGTTAGGCATAAAATGGCCCATAAGAGCAGTTAGCCTAGTACTAACCTATGAAACTATCACTGAAATGATCAACAAAGACATAAGAAACCTCCACACACTGGATCCATCTCAGTTTGACTTTGTCAAAGGAAGGTCATGCCTACAGAACCTGGAGGACTTCTTTGAAAAGGTTACCAAGGCAATGGATTAGGGCAAAGTAGTGCATACTGCCTACCTTGAGCATTTTATACAATATCCCATGCAGGCATTATTAGCAAATGTACAGAAGTAGGCATGAAGCCCTTTATAATCAGCTGGATAGACAATTGACTCAGAGACAGGCTCCAGAAGGTTAGGATCTGTGAGGTTAGCTCCACAAAGAGGCCAGTCACCAGCTGGGTCCCCCCAAGGCTCCATGTCTGGCCCACTTCTCTTTGGCATCTACTTCTCAGAGGTCAAAGGCAATGGCAAAGGCTTACAGCTGAAAAAGTATGCAGATGATTGCAAGCTGGGAGCAGTCACAGAATCCCACCAAGATGAAAACACCCTATAGGAAGGTCTAATAGAAGCAAATGACTGATGCCAAAGTCATGGCTTAAAACTCAATGCCAAAAAATGCACTATAGTACCATTTGGGAAGATGAAGTCACATAAATTGTAACCTAGCCTTTGACCAACATATGCCCAAGGTAGTAAGTAAATCCTTCTATATTGCTCAGTTTATAAGTAAGGGCATAGAATCTAGGTCCAGGAAAGTCATCATACCAATACTCAGTCCTCATCAAACCCATCATAGAGGATAATGCCTCCTGCTGCATGTACCTGGCCAGACACATGCAGCAACTGGAACATCTGTAAATGTTCTTAACAAAAGGAATGCAGGAAGTAAACACAATGTCCTATGTGCATCACCTCAAAGCCTATCTCTATACTCACTTTCATGCAGACTACTGAGAGGTGACCTATGCCTAGTGTGCAAGACATCCTTGACCATTTGCACAGCCACAAAACAAAAAAGCATCAGAACTACTAGATCTAAAAAACAGAATTTTGCTTATTACATAAATAGGATATGTAGGGGAGACAGGTATTTCAGAGAATTCCCATTCTCTAGAATAGGCTCCCCATCCATGTGAAGCAAAGTCTCTCCCTTACCATATTTAAGTGTAACTTGGACTTGTGTATGGGAAATCATAAATTCAATCTTGGTCTGGCACCTATGTTTATGATGGACAGAGGTAGTCAATAATTCATGTCAAAGCCAAAAATCACCCTTATAAAAATGTCTAAAACATAAAAACATGTGGATCACATTTGGATGCACAGCTAGGTTTATAAAGGTCTTAGAGATCATTAGCCTAGTAGGGTTTATTTCAGAAGAATGATGTTTCAAAACTTTGAATCTGATATGGTCAACACCATATGATCAAAGTCTTGAAACTTTGAATCTTTTAACGGAGATCTCCGTACAGCATGGAAAGGGAAGATTTCCCTTTTCTGCACTGTAGTGCGATCTTGGAGTTGGTATATTTAAGTAGTGGGGGGGGGGCGTGGGGGGGGCTTGCCTTCCTGTTTATAGCATTTAAATGGTTTATTTTTGTAGGTTGTTGTGTTTTATTACATTTTCAATGTTTCAAGTCTTCGATTATATGGTGTCGACCATATCAGATTCGAAGTTTTGAAACTTCAATAATGTAATATAGACCCGCCTAGTATAACTCATAAACCTATGAACCTATTTGTATACAGCGAACACAACCAAAGTGACTTATTTGTTGTATGGTGTGTGTGTGTGTGTGTGTGTGTGTGTGTGTGTGTGTGTGTGTATTTATATGTATGTGTGTATACTTATGTATTTTGTATTTGTGTTGGTTAATTGGGTGGGTGGGCTGCAAGAACTATTTTCATCCACAATCCAGGTGGCAAAGCACAAAACAATTGCTTAAATGTTCAAAATTAAATGTTCAAAGTTTTTATTTTTTTATAAATTAATTGTCCCCACCTTGCCAGCTTTAGTCAATTGATTCTATTTAGAATTTACACCATATTAATTCAAATGAAGACTATACTTTAAATATGAAAATTAATGTGCTAATCTATTACTATGATAACAAAAGGCTTGTATAGCACTTCTTAGTTACTAAATACCAAATCATCCTAACGAATTCCATCCAGGTCCATCACATCACAACACTATAGATTAGGTGCTGGACCAAGATGGTTTAATGAAATACATATATCATAGGTTCATAGGTAGGTACTAGGCTATCAGCCCGAGGGCCTACATAAGCCTAGCCAACAAGGTTCCCTGGCTTACGCCACCCAAGAAAGTTATTTTCCTGTGCTACTGTCAAGAAGAGACACAGAAGTGATCCCCGGAGGTATATTTCCTATTTCCCATCCACTCATCAAGATTTTTCTTGAAGAGTGCTAATGAAGAACTTTGTGTGACATAGATGGGTAGCATTTTCCACAGTACGGAAAGTCTCTGGGACAGGAATCTATCCCTCCAGCATGTCCTGTTTATTGTGGTGACAAGGTTTAGGTCCCTAGAGCGTGTTGCTCAAAGGGATTGGGATTTCTTTAGGTGTAGCATGTCCAATAGCTCTGGGTTTGACATAGCTTTATATGTTAGGCAGAGATCACCTCGGAGTAGATGGTATGCTATGGAGTAAAGCTGGAGTTTTTTGAGATGGTCAGTGTAGGGCATCTGTTTGAGGCCAGTAATCCTCTTTGTGAGGTACTTCTGTGGCCTTTCCAGCTGCTGCAGATGTCTTGTGAGGTACTTTCCAAAAGGGGTGTTGTACTCTATAATGGGTCTAATGAGTGTTGAGTAGAGGGGAACAATGACCTCTTTTTTCCTGGATGAGAACCCTTTTATGATGAGGTGTGCCACGTAGAAGGACTTCCTGACTACTGTGGCGATGTGACTATCAAAGGACAGACTACTGTCCACCTGGGTCCCAAGGTCTCTTATCACACATTCAGTGTTAAGTAGACTGCTGTCTATGTAGTAGTTCATGGGTACAGAGTTTTTACCAAAGGGGATGCCAGTGCACTTTTTGGCATTGAGCTTGAGGCCATGGCTCTGACACCAGGCATCTGTCTCAGTGAGGCCCTTCTATAGGATTTCCGCATCATTTGGGGACTCTACTATGGTTCCTAGTTTCCAGTCATCTGCAAACTTTGTTAGCCAGAGGCCTTCTGTGTTAGCCTGTTCTTCAGAGAAGTAGATACCAAACAGGAAAGGTCCCAGGACTGAACCCTGTGGTACTCCACTTGTCACTGATTTGAGTTCAGATTTGGAGTGTGCAACTTTTACAGTGTGGGTTCTGTCAGTGAGCCAGTTGGCAACCCATCTTGTGACGTAGGGATTAGCTATAATTCCAGAATGGAGGATGGTGTTGAAAGCCTTGGCGAGGTCAAGATAGGCTGTGTGAACCACCTTACCCTCATCTACGGCTTTGGTGACTGCCTCAAAGAACTCAATCAGGTTCAGGAGGCATGATCTGCCTTTCACAAACCTGAACTGGGTGGGATCCAGAGTCTGGAGGTTACCAATGTCTTTGTTTATGAGTTCCATGATGATATGTTCCATGGCCTTGCAGATCAGGCTCGTCAGGCTAATATGCCGATAGTTCCCAGGATCAGTGGTGGCTCCTCCTTTGTGGAGTGGGATAACTGTTACTGTACACCATTCAGTGGGCACAAAGCCTGATGTGAGGCTATGATTGAACATTGTGCTTAGGTGGGGAGCCAGTTCGTTCTGAAGTTCGTGTAAAATGCAGCTTGGGATGTTGTCCAGTCCCATGGATGTTGTGTTTTTGGCTTTAGAGAGTGCAGCTTTTACCTGAGTAGTTGTGATTACAGGGACTCTGCATTCTTCCTGTATAGATATGGGGCCTTTAGGGGGTGAGGGGGGGTAAAGTTAGTACTAAACCTATCTGCCAGGATGTTGGCAATATCATTTGGTTCTGTAATTTTCATGCCGTTATGCTGTAAGTCAGAGCAGATCTGGGTGTTGCCATTGAGATTCTTGACATAGCTATAGAATGCTTTGTGGTTGTCCTTAGAATCAGTGGCAATTTTGTTTTTGCAGCTAGCTTTGGAGGATCTTATAAGGGATCTCAGCTTCTTACTGAGGCTGACCAGGGAGCTCCTCCACTCATGGGATTTTACTCTCTTTTGCAACAATTTCTTCCTTCTGTTGTACAGTTTGTTTATGACATCATCTACTAACAATTATACCACTATGAGCTGCTATAAGGCACACTATGCAATTAATATGCAGATATTGTCATGATATCATATGTGCTCTAACATTACAGAGTATAATGTATTCTTTATTTCATAACTCAGCAATGTCACATTTTCCAACACTGTAGTGTTTGATAAGACAGAAATTAAACCGAACTATACTGATAGAAGGTAGTGTGAAATGGTTTGTAATAAATGCCTTTTTAAATGAACTGCTTCATCCCTAGTTATGAGCCCTGTGTGTGCATCTTACTAGTGTGACCAGATCAAACAAAAGCTCAACCAATCATTTCTACAGAATTATAATGAAATGCAATAGATAATCATACTCACAGCCTAAAGGGGACTATGGATATTATTCTCATGAGAGCTGAAATATTAAAAGTTTTGTGAAATGCAACACCTAACTAAAAAAAACTTAAACCATGAATGTGAATTCCATTATTATACAGTAATTAATATACAGTTTTAAATTACCACAGTTTACATTTTGAACATTTTGCATTGGGGAAAAAAAGCTGCAAATAAATAATCCTTATACATGAAAGCAAAGCGATCATTAAAGTGGGTTATTATTTAGACAATGTCTAACCAAGTAATATACAGAAGATTATTTCTCTATATAAGAGACTACTCGTTGCCTTGTTCTGATATGGATCACTTATAATTAGGTATCCCAATTCTGCAAAGAAAACCAAGCATACATGGTAAGAACTTAGAAACTGGTAAGATTTTTTATTTCATCTGCATGTTTATTATTCTGCCTAGTTCAGCAAGACAATCACCAAAGGCAAAGGAATTTTACTGTATGCTGTAAAGAAACAAACAATCACATCATTAGATAGCCTGATAATCAGACAGATTATCAAATCAGCAAATCAATGACCAGAAAAATCAGGAAAATTAGTGCAGAGAATTCATTTTATTGAAGTAAGAGTTTTGCAACTGAAGTTTACAACTTTTTTTTCAAACAAAAAAAGCTACTTTCAAGTTTAGGAAGAATAAATGTTCCTTTTCAGTAATGTACAGATTATATTTTAAATAAGTTTATAATATCTTTGAAAAAAGAGCAATATGTTCCTTTTTTAATGTTGCAGTGCAACTTACAACTTACACATCTGTGCAATGTACCATGAGGTATATGCCCAGTGAGCAACACACAGTGAAGTTTCCAATCATAAAGTATCCTACTTTAGACACACAAAAATTAACAGGTTAATTGGTGTTAGACATAAATGCAGCCAGTTGAGTTGTACATGGTACTGTATTACTATACGAGACCAACAGAAATAACAGTGCTGTCAATCATTCTCAACCTTGACAAACCTGAACATTTCCAACGTAGAACAAATAAAAGAATGAAAAAAGAAAGAGAAAAAAAAGTGCTTTTCTTTCAGGGACTGAAATACATATAAACATGTAAGACCCTATTTAATTTATGTTCTGTCTATAACACTGATTGCAGTATCACGAGTGATTACTTGTGCTGTCTTCATTCATACCTTTAAAAGATCTAGCTAGGACAAATTCAGGTACATCATTTCTTGTTAAAGGCATGGAGTATGAGATAGCCAGTGACTTTTACAACATGTTCTTAAATATTGAAGCAATATTAGTAAGTGCCTAGCATCCAGATCAAGCACTGTGACACATGTGAACTAATAAAATATAAAAAAATACTGCCGTATCTCATTATGTGCACAGAAACATGCAAATTCAATAAATTACATTCAAAATGCCAAGCATTAAAACTGGTGTAATAGTTGCTACACCTCCACAGAAAACATTTTCAACATAAACAAAGTGACTTTTGGCAATTTTGTCATAATGAATCATGAACACAAAGGGTACCATGGGTTGCTTGATTTGATAATTCATTTTAGCTATAACTACAATGTCTTATGTTTAATTCAGTTATATTGCATGTGGGATTATGGATGACTTTCTTTAGTATTTAATTGAAAGAGTGCTTAAATATTGTTAAAATTAATCCAACCTACTAATTAAACTACAATTTGCAGATTTTAATTTAAAGACATATATAATAATATAACACTATTAGAGAATATAATCAAAATCAATTGTACAACTAGAGCTGTAAGTCTATCACGGTTTTACTTTTGTGTGGTTTGAATGCATTTCTATTCAGAAAAATCCTTTGATCATCATTGAAATGTAAAGCTTCCTTGTTTTATATATATATATATATATATATATATATATATATATATATATATATTTATTGTGTATTGATTTTAGTTTCTAGCATATGTTCTGAGTTGAAAGTCAGAATGGAATTTAGTTTTGTAAATGTTAATATAAACTTGTATGTATTCCTCATATTATAACATTAACTATGTAATTTAAATTGGCAAAAATATATCAAAGTTTCAAAATTGTGAAATCAGGAATTACACAAAATATTTATTCTCTAATGTGATTTTATAACTTATACACTATTTTGCTCTAATAGAGCTTTGTCTGTCTACAAATCAAACATTTTATAAGGATTCTACTGTTTGTTGGCTCCAGTTACAATAAACATATAAAAATACATATGATTTATAGCTCATACAAGGTGTGAAAAACATGTAACTAAAACAATGAAATTATAAGGGAATTTATCTTGCTGCTGTCTGAAACATTAAAATATATTATCAATTCATATTTTTTTGGATCAAGAGAATTACATTCTGAAAAAAATGCAGAGTGGTTGTAATTGCTTCACAAGTGCTCTGAAAATTTCAGTCAACAGCCTTGAGTTTTAATAGTGTAAGTCAAATCTATCTTTAGTACTTCATGCTGCTAATGTATTTCAATCCCTGAATATGCACAAACATTACTAATCCCTACTTCACAGTTTATAATAATATAGGTAAAGTGCAAGCCATAGTAACAGGGTGTCATAATAGTTCATACATAAAGCATTATTTAAACAAGTCCTTTATTTGTACAAGTCTTAACATCTGCTCCAGCAATCTAGAAGTTAATTAATGTATAACAATACACGTTCAGACCTCTTGTGATACAGGGACTGTTTCAGAATTCCAGAATGTTTACTCCATGTTTTGATTTTTTTCTTAGCTGCATTCAAGAAACAGTTTGAGACACATAGATTTCTTTAAATCACAGAAATGAAAAGAAATCTACATACTGTTTATGCTTTGGTAAATTAATAAGAGTTGCTGGTAGTTTCCTTTACAGTCACTAGTAGAAACATCAGATTTTAGAAGTTGTGTACACTGGAGTGAGGTGAAGTAATGAGAAGAGAACATAAAATGAAACTCATGAACTGTAGCACCAGATTTGTCACTGTAGAATGAGGGTTTAGTTTGGATGAGCTATCTGTGTCAGGTCCTTTTTTTGCTAAACAGTACATGTTTGGATCCGATGCTCTTTTTTCTTTTTTTTTATTTATCCGCAAACCATAAAAACTACTTCAGCACTGCAGAAGATGAGAAGAAATAACGTACCAGCACTAACTAATGGAGTAATAACAGCAGCCACTTACTTTTCTTCTGATCAAATTTTAATATGCATTTTTCCTTCCCAAATGCTTCACATACCCCTTTAGGATGTGACATTCACCCATTTTTTATTTATTTTTTTTTCATTTAGACATGTTCAGTACAAAATGCGGTCACAATATTTTCATAAAGAATGGATGAGTTGTATAAACCTAGGGTCTCATGCGCTTAACATAAAAAAAGTGGCAGATATGAATTCTAGTAAGAAATCAACATTCTCAGTAGAACCAAAGCTTTTCTAAAAAATAGTTATGCTGAGATTGAGGATGGAGAATTTTAAAAAAGTACAATAAATTGCATTACTTCAAAGAGTACTCACAGTGTGACTCATAGAGAATGAAATTAAAAACAGACTTCTGGATGCTTTTGTTATATACTCTAGCCTTTCCTAGTAGTCCATTGTTTAATGCTTTGGATTTTGAGACTGCTCTCCTTGTATCCCTGAATTTTGTACTGTCACTGCAAAGGGAACGCAGATTTCTTAAGAAGATAGTCATACACAAACAGATGCGTGCGTGTGTGTACACAAACACACATACACACACACACACACACACACACACACACACACACACACACACACACACACACACATGCACAGATACATAGACACTCAAACTTTGAATAATCAAATATTAAAAGCATAAAAAAGATCTTGTAAGTTTCCAAAAACTAAATGCCCATGTTGAATGAGTCATCTCCCCATTCCCTGTGCTTATTACATAGGAAGTATGTACTAAGGTGTAAATGGTGATTACATAACGTTTCCTGTAGGCCATGCAGAGCTAGTACACTTTTATTACATGTATATTCACAGACCAGAGGCAGAACTCGTGGATCAGAAGACATTTTTTACATGTGTGTGTCACAAAGAAGAGATTTTAGAACCATACTGTTTATCTCATGTAGGTTGCAGTAAATCAAAATAAAAAAAAAACTAATAAGTCATTCTGGCTCATATCTATCTCTGTATGCCATGACAGCCTTCTTGCATTGTTATATATGTCTGACCACTGCATCTCTCAAATTCCACAACAGTGTTCATTAAAAATTCCTATTACTGACAGTCTGCATGCTGCCCCTTTACCATACCTGGTGTCTACTTTATGATCAATAAACACGTTTTATTATTTCTAGTGAACAAAACATGTCTGAATATGGGTTTTCCGATTTTCCCCCCATTGAATGGAAGGCTGATGCATTGCTTTTAAAATATACTCAGCCTGCATGTCCTGAAAAGGAGGCCAAAAATACTTCTGAACCCAATTCAGAATGTTTTTAAGAGAGCTTCGGTGATGTTTTAGGTAATGGTGCCTGGAAGCATTGTGAATCAGTAATCCCTGAATAATGTTACACGCAACTAATTTAGCCAGCATTCTCAAGTACCTGTGTGCAAAGTTAACAGTGATACAGGCATATCATTTATTTAGTGTTAAAACACCAATGTAGTCTATTGCAGTTTAAAATGAAGGAGTTATGTTTCATTTTTTAACAAGTTAGGTGAAATGCTGAGCAGAAATACAGATGTCTTACAGCATTAGAAAGGTTGATTTATGCATCATTTATTTTTTTCATCAAATTGTGAATGTTTTAAGTAATTCCTTTGTTTATTTGTATGAACTCCATGGGTCCCAATGTAAATAGGACTCTGTGCTCAGTAGTACCACCCAGTTATGTCATGCATAAGTAAAAATAATAATTTAAATACTCAGTTTGGAAGACGGAATGTTGTTTGTTGAAGTGGACATGTTGTGAATTTATCAAAATGCTAACAATCTGAGAATCCCAAAATACCAAATAGAATATAATACTGTTATTTGTCAGTAAAGTATTTAAAATGATATGTTGTATCATGTGTGTGTGTGTGTGTGTGTGTGTGTGTGTGTGTGTGTGTGTGTGGGACGGGGGGGGGGTCAAGGGTGAAAGGGAAAGTGTTGGGACTGGATTTACTGAACAATGAAAGTGATACTGGGGACCAGAAGTACACTACTTTTATATGAGTCCTTTTGTAAATGTTAGAGATTTTATATAGGTTTTGGGTTGTGTTACTGTTCAGGGATGCCATGTCTCTTATATACAGTATTTACTACACTCATTTCATTACTACATAAAGACTATTTAATGTAGGTGAGAGGGTCTTTGTTCTGTCACAGTATGTTGTCTCCATGGCTGTAATGCAGATGACTGTTTTTTTTACTTTACTTAGAATATATTACTCCTACGTCTGTGTATTTTAGTAACTCGATGCTATAATACTTGTTTGGTTTTCACTTTCTTTGGTGTTCCATTTTTTCTGCAGAAACAAATATATTTTTGAAATTATGGGCAAACAGATTCTGGATAGATGTGATAAGGGTTTTGCTAAATGGGAATGAAAACACCACAAACAAAAGGAAGGCCATGTGTTTGTCATGCCAAATGTGTACTCTTTCCCAATAACAAAACTAAGCCCCTCTCCAAAAAAAATAAATAAATAAAATAAAATAAAATAAAAAGCTTTGCAACCGATATTCTCTGAACTAAATCTTAAATCCTGTGACATTTTTGGCTGACAGAGACAAAAAAATGCAAAGATAGTAAATTAAGACTGCAATCAAAATAACTTGGTTACATTCATAGGTTAACACAGGTTTCTGTTTGAAAGTTATGCTGTCTTTCATATACTTTGTTCTGTATGTAGTACAGCCTCCCATTTCATTGTGTTACTTCTTATAGTCATAGCCGGCCCTAGGCATAGGCCAACTAGGCAGCTGCCTAGGGCACCACTCTCATAGGGGAACTTTTCCAGTATTTATTTGGTGGAGGTAGACCAGGATGGGGGCACCAGGTGCTGTGGGGGGCACCATGGAGCCCTTTTGTCTAGGGAACCATCTGACCTAAGGCCGCTTCTGCTTATAGTAATTCAAATTACTAAGTAGGACCATGGCTACTAGTTCTATGAAACGTATGACATTTTTTTGGTCTAGATAGAGTTCTCAACTACAGGAAGAAATTTGGTTTTGTAACTTTAAAAATGTAGATGCACTGGAATTGTTTGCTGATTCATCAGTTTTTGACTGAGCAGTAACAGTTATATGCAACATAGATGCAAACAACCAAACAAGCAGTTAATCATTTACTGAGCTTACTCTCATTTCATTACAAAGTATTCCCCAAATATAAAACACTCTTTTCAGAAATTTGACTTTGATGCAAAAATGGAGATTGCTACATGTAAAGGACTTCAGGTGCTGTTCAGTCCATGAGCCAGCAATACTTATTAACAAAACCAAATAAGTCATGAAATATTTGGTTTAAGTTTTGATTCTGTGCTATACTGCACTCAACTTTAGCATTCAGTAAAATCACTCTTCTGAAATGTATTCAGTTTGCATTATTTTTTAAATTTTTTCTCCTGACTTCTGTTGAGGAAAGAAATGATTGTTTGGCTGACCCAGCTATCTCATTCTTCTGTTGTTTCTGCAATTATTTTTTTTAGCTAGCAGCTAAAACTTAACTCCCATTTTTGTCTTGCAGGCCCTTTCACTAACCATTTTTTGATAATCTTACAGTTATTTCTCACTTCATTCTTTCCTTTTAGTTTTGAGATATGGAAACTGACGATTATCACATTATTCCAACTTCTGTGTTTTTACTGTATGAACCCATTTGCGCTTAGCCTGCCTACATTAAGTTAATAGTACCTGTACAGTAAACTTTGTAAGTTGAATGATTCTCCATAGGAAGAATTTTAAACTGGATTCAGAAAGGGCCACTTCCAGTGATAAGTCATAAAATGGGCTGCTACCACTGGCAGCAGCTCTTTCTGATTCAGAGATAGGCCCACTGACTTTATCCTATACAGTCTGTAGGATCACTGTGCCCTCCCCCATGGAAATGTGTATAAACAGTCGAGTGACTCAGAGAATGATTCAGCTGTGTAAGTTAGCTTGGCCAGCTGAGTAAACTAAGTGGGCTGAGAGTCCACGTTCACCCATTACTTTCAATTGGTAAGATCACGTTTGTGGTAAGTGGTGGGGAATTTAGCGGACTGGTAGTGGTAAGGTGCGCATGTGTGTGTATGCAGCTGTACATGTGAATGTATGCAGAGGGATAATTGGTCTGTGGTGAGTGTTTGAGTGTTTATATGCAAGTGTGTGTGTGTGTGTGTGTGTGTGTGTGTGTGTGTGTGTGTGTGTGAGTGCGTGCCTGTGTGCGCAAATCATGTTGACAGATGGACAACTTTTTCCCAGACAGTTCATATACTCTGAAAAATGTTTTTCCAAAAGCACTTTTAGTGAAACTTGGAGGAAATCTATTTTTTTTTGCAGGGGGCAAGCCCACGTGCACTCCCCATGTGGGCGGGGGGGGGGACACCACACCTCTCAAACTTAAATATATTTAAACTGAGGTTGTGCAACATTGAAGAAAAGGAAATTCTCCACTGTCAGTGAAAGTGCTTTTGGTGAAACATTTTCACTGAAATAACAAAACTGACGGTGAGCTAGTCACATGATCCTTGCATGTATCTGTGTGCCTGTGTTGGTGGTCACAGTATGGGAGTTAGGGGAAATGTAGGGTAGGTGAGTGTGTGTATGTGAGGGCTAGGCTAATGAACAAATCCTGAAATAGTTTGGGGATGACACTACACACCATAGATACTCTTAAAATACTACCACAAAAATCACTTAAAATGTTAATAGGACAATAGTTTTGCAGCACAAAAGACATATGGCAGGGTAACACTATACACCAGGGATATGCTTTAAATATTTCTATAAGCAACCCCTTAACAAAAACAGGACTTTAGTCATCTGTGCTAATGCTGGACACCGTGGAGCTTATTTAACTATTTCCCATGTCAGCTTAAAAAAGCAAGATAAGGGGATGAAAAGGCTTTGAATCCTGTTCCACTGGTACAGAAAGCAGCTCCACATAACTGAGCAGAGGTTTAGCCTTCTGCACCAGCTGAGGTCTTCATGAAAGGCTCATTCTTGCATTTTGATGTATTTTATGAACAGTAATAAGTCTGAAACTCTAACGTCTGGAATTAGTGGCCGACTGCAACTGTCCATGTAATGAGGGACAGGGCAGGTAGAATAAGCAAACTCAGAAGTGAAAAAGGATGGTGGAATCTCCATTTAGCATTCTGTAGATGATTTATATAAGTTTCTACTTGAAGCCTTTCACCAGCAGAGCAAAGAGTTTAGATAAAAACTTTGAACTAGGGAATCTTGTTTTCAATTAAGGCTTCAGATGTTTATAGTATTGGGTACCATAAACAATTATGAAGCAAGTAATATTAAAACCTGAGCATGTGGACTGGACACATTAGGAAGAATGAAGCATTCCCAGATTAAAGAAAAAAATGACACAGTTTTCAGTTCCATTATAAAACTGGATGACATGGCTTAAAACAACACAAAGTATGGGGTTACATAAGATGCATTACAGCTCTGGTTTTCTTAAATCATATCAGAGCTACTTTCTTTATAAACACCAACAAGTGTGCATATGTTTGTGTGCATGCACAGTGTGGATTATGTGAGTTATCCTTTCTTCTACATGAGATTTCTATATTTTGAAAAACTTTGTAGTATAAAAAAGCAAATAAATTAATGCATGCCAGGAAGACCTCTACGACTCGTGTGGCCTGGATACTTAGTAATCTTGTCTTCCCACGGTGGACTTGGGGCAAGCCAAATCTCACTAGGAAGATACTTAACATGAGTGTAGTTTTGGCATGATGCACTGACTGAACTTCCAGTCTGTATTCTACCGTCTTGTTTGCTTATCACCTAAGAAGATTACAACTGATACTGAGCAAAATGATTAAAACGTGCATGGAAGTCTTTAGATCTTGGTTGCAGTGTATCTACTTTTACCACAATGGCAATGCTTTTACCATTCATGGAAGGCTGCAGATATATCTGAAGTGTACCAAAAGCCATCACTGTGGAGGGTACAACTGCATTTTTTAACAAAAAATATATACTATATATATTTCTCTCTATATATAATCTCTGTATATCAGTAACCAGTTTGTTTGTGCCTAACAAAATAACTTCAAGTTTTGTTTACACATGTAAAGTTGCTTATTAGCTTGATACAAAGTAATCCGTAAATGTCTGGTAGTCTTTTTATGAGGATCACATCACCACAAAAATAACTTAGTTTAATAAATTATACATGCTAAAGTTAACAGTCATAGTTGCAGCCTTAAATGTTTACAGTTCATATTTCATTCTGTTCACATCCTCCTTTTGGTTGATGTTATTGCAGATGCTGAATAATAATAAAATAAGTTTGCTTTTATATTTGGAAAAAAAATGACATGTTAAAATAATCAAAATAAGTAAATGAATGAATATCCAATGAGCAGTAAAATTAACACAGATCTCCAAACAAATGAAATGGCAATGTACATTATTGATTATTTTGCATAATGCTTTCCAAGTACATGCACACACTATTTTGCCTCATTGATAGGCAATGCACCACAGTTTTTTGAACTGCTATTGATACTTTGACAGAGTTTGGAACATTTCCGATTGATTCTTCTACTTTAGTCATGAAAGTGATTTTTTCAGTTACTTGGAAATATTCTCATACTGTATAATACTCGTACTGAGTTTAAATGAATTTTTCATTGATATCACAGCTGAGCCTCTCATTCCAAATCACTGAGGACATTTCCATTAAAGAACACCTCCAGACATTCAGACTTTTTCAGATTACTTGTCTTTTTTGGCCATAAATATCTACATTTGTGGTCATAAGCATTTTTACAGCAATACTTTGTGATACATGAAGCATTGCCTGCCAAGATAAAAGCTTGCAAAACTGAAAATCAGATTGAAAAGTGTTAGACAATGACACTGGAAATTCAAGGTCTGCAGGACAGATTCCTTTGTCCTTTATGGGGCCATACATCAGACCAAATGACCCTACTCTGACTATAAAGGGTCCAGGCTTAATGATGTAGACACCCAGAGCAGTTCTGTCATGCATAATAAAAGTAGTGCATTTAAAAGATGTGAGCAAATTAATTCAAAGAATTGTCACAAAATAATGCAAACATCGTACACCCAGCTGACTTGCATTCCATGTGAAGAATGGTGACATAGCTTCCTTACGAGAAAGTTTTCACAGTTTACATCTATGATTCCTGATAAGCATTTGAATGAGTAATTGGAAGAATTTGTGCTTTTCAGGAACTGTGCGCACTGATCTTGCAGTCTCATACTCTCTGTTCTGTCCCGTGTACTTGCTGTGGACAAGAATGACGTTTTGTGGTACTATATAAACATATGACAGGGAAAGAAAATCAGGACTCAGGTTCCATCATTAATGAAGTTATTTTGTATTTCTTCATTTAGACAAGGAAGGAACCAGATGGAAAAAGGGATGTTTAACATTTATGTTTATATTTTTGTTCTTTTCTTCATCTAGCTAATCCAAGTAATAAATTATTTGTAATTTGCCTTACTTTATAATTGCTACAAGACAGCCTGGCAAACAAGATTTGCAGGAATCACAGAACTGGACAAGGTCTGGAGAATAAAGTTTGTTTTTTAAGCAAATGGTCTCAGCAATATAGAATTAGAGTGAGATAACATTAAAAACAAAATTAATAGAAGGTGAGCTGTGTACTGAAATGTATTTTAAAATATGATCCTTTACCAATGGCAAATGTTTTTGGAGCAGTAGCACTTGATGGCAGAAAGAAATTCATCCTTTTTATGAATAACATACTTGTAGCAGGGATATTAGTACACAAGTTATCTTTCACTGATTTAAAGTCAAACCATGGTATGTCATTTTTCTGCACTGCTAATGTTCACTTTGTAATACCATATGCTTTCAAACTATTTAACATGGTGTTAATTTTCAGAAGTATACACTAATATATTTCAAGCACACCTGCTAAATATTTCTAATATTTCATTTCAGGGAATGCCAGAATAATCTTGCTGAAAGTATTTCATTACTGTGAGATTACTTTGGGCACTTTTAATGAAATAATTGTGTAATAATAATAATACTATTAACCACAAATAGGTGATAAAAGAAGTTTTGCAATCATTAAATGCAAGAACAGAATTCACAAAGCTAATTATATTGACAAAATTAAGGTTAATACTATAAATGCTCTGCGATTAAATTTCTTGTTGACTTACAAGTACTACTGCTTTAAACAATGATCTCTTGCAGATACAATGGTCACACATGGCAGTGTGTATTGAAGGCATTCCCTTATGCAATAATTGCCATAATGACTACAGTTTTGTCTTAAAACACATTAACAACTGAGTCCTGCTCTCCATAGCATAAGATATGTGATATCTCAATATATTACATGTTTAAAAAGAAAAATAAATAAAATGGTGCTTATGGTGTACCATACTGGATAAGGGTTATTTTCAAAATTCAACAACCCTAGTCAAATTAGAACATTTAGAAATGCAGTGGACTTGCCAATATGGGCATGGTACCCATTCATTGAAGGGAGAATCTGATGGAATCATTTCCAGGATGACACTCATGTTTTACATTACTTTAAAAAACAAAACATATGATAAAATAATTTTCATAGCTTAATTAAAAGCAAAATTAAGTAAAGGCTTTGTTACTAATTTCCTTTAAATGTGGGTCAGTTGTTTATGTCTCAGAAGTATCTATTGAAAAAACAAAGGAAAATCCTTCTGGGCCTTTTATTCTCATGAGCGAGAATAAAAAAAAAGGTAATTTTGGATTTTTTTTATGGCAAGTGTTTCAGATTAAAAAAGAACAATAGGAACACAGTGGGATATTCTGTCTTCAAACTTACTTTTTGTAGTGCAGAGTTTGTTTCCAGGTTGCAGTTTTGTACTGCTTTTTTCAAACACTAGGTTTAAAATCGGTACATGTGTTTTTTGACAACAGAAAACTAAAAATGGAGTCAGATGAAACAGAATAATAATACTTTCTTAACATGCAATGTTTTAGGCATCTGGTGGCACTATTTTCTTATCCAACATATTTACAATACTTCAGAATACATTATTTACAAATATTACAGTGTACTGTTGTATATATATTTTCTTGTGGTCTCTCTGTGCAAGTCGTTTTCAGACGTGTGTTTCGATGAATGAGTGTGTATGCATCAACAGCGGTGCCATTAGTTCAGAGGCCCCATTCTGGGGTGACAGAGCAGCGCTGTACTCACAAATGTCAAGGAACAACTCATAGTTCATTTGCTTCCATTCTCTGAACTTCTTTGATGTCAGAGTGGGATCGTCAAGAAGCTGGTTTATAATTGCCAAGTCCCCTTCCTTAGCCTACAAAATAAAAACAGAGGCATGACTCTACTGTGGTTTATATTCCGGACTTGTCAATATGATATGTCCATTGACAGCCCTGTATTTTAACAAGCTGTAGAACATTTTTAATTATTTTCTTTTATTCAAGGTCCTAATCATATTAGCTTTCCTAGACTCATACACCCAACTTCTCTAGACATAGCCTTAAAGTCTTAGATAGCGGTTTTCCCTCACTCCCTGTAGATATGGTAAGCCTTAACAGTCTTCTCTGTTACTTCCTCTGTTAGCTAGTTGGTTCTATCCTAAATGAGACAAATTACATTGCTTCTCTGTCAATCTTGGTGGCTTTTTCCTTTACTGGCTTTGCTGATGTAGGCTCATTTCCATTCCTAAGCTACTCACATTGTTACTAGTATTGCTACTACTGTTAGTACTACTACTACTGCTGCTACTGTTATAAATCTTTAGTACCTTTTATTACTAATATGAATGCAAGAAATGCCATTTGTTGGTGAATACTAGGTCATTACCACAGAATACCACTGACTAATGGATGGAGTATATCATGTGGCACCTTCAGGCTCATTTAATTCTAAATTCTGTTCTGTTTGTCCTCGCCTTTATTGAATTATGTGAGTAATTGTTTACTATCTGTGTAAACAGAACCCCATGACTCCATTCTATAACCAAATCTATATAAAACATTATCAAGTTAAGATGCAGGTTAGCACATCATCAGTTTTATTCTTTGTTGTACACTATAGCAACTCTACAACACTGGATGAAACATAAGCAAAACAAACATACACTTGCAAATCTGAATATTTAAATGATAGCACTGTGGAACAGAAATTAATCAAGTCCTGACTGTATTCCAGCTGGCTTGGGGTTAACTGACAGCTTGGGTGTTTGTGGAACTGGCCAACAAGAAAGGGAGGTGATTTGTCTATATCAATTTGTTCATCCTAGAAAGAGGGAGCTTGTTTAGTTTCAATGCCAATGAGTTCTTTGGGAGAACATCCTATATGTATATGGCAGTACACAAGGACTGTGGAATTTGAGTCTGGTTAATGAGTTACTGGAACCCTGCAGATAATTCTGGACAGGCCGAACTGCACACTGCCAGAGGGGGGCCTTACAGAATGTACAATACACATTGCTTATGGCCAGTGATGGAGACATTTGTAGAAATATCCAAAAATCCCATAACCCTTTGAAGGATGATAGCTGTACTCCTTGGTTCTTGGTTCTCCCTCCTAACATTCTCCAACACCAGGACAGGAGAAAGAATACATGGGACTAAGGGGTTAAGGCTCAATAGTTCATATAAGAGATAGCTGGGGGTAAAAATCATCATTTGTAATGCTTGTATAGGTGTAAACGTGATCCATTCCTTCATAATGCAAGTAATAGTAAAGATATCCCAAAGGACTTAAAGCTAAAGTTAAATTCAAAAGCAGGTCTTCAAGTTAATTGTTTCTTCTTCTGATAGTAAGTTATTCCATTATTTTAGTGTAGCTGCTATAATTATTATCATCTAGTATGAGTGCCACACCAGACCTTGAGATTACTGCTTGCAGGGCAGTACTTGTTAGATTTAGTGAAGAAAACTGAATGTCCTTTCTTTCAGGTGAAATAAACATGCTGCTGTCTTTGGCAGAAATCATTCTTTTTCTCTCTGTCTCTAAAGTTTGTTTTGTAATTTCAGGTAGTGTATGATGAGGGGAACTTAAAATGCACACTATAATAAGAATTTGAATAATCACTCTTTAGTATGTTTTTACTATTATTCAGTAAATTAAATAATAAACCATTTATGTTGGTGTTTTGTACTGACTGGACACCGGAGTAGACGTATCTCATGCTTTATCTGTGAATGCTTGCCAAAAAAAAAAAAACTTGCATACTGGTTTCAGTTGATACTGTGTGTTCCCAACAGAATTATTACTATGTCTACGACAACATGAAAGGAAGTGAGGCACTGCAATAGAATTTCAAACAGATCCTGTTTTAGAGGGACTGAGATTATATGCTACCTGGGAATCATCAAACAGATAACTGACAGAAACTACAACTCATCTATTAATCATCACACCATGTCCATCATAATTAAGGTTAATTAACAATAATTCATGGGATAAGGGGTATTTTCACAGAGGAGAGTGACAGTAACCCTGCAGTTTCAATGTTTGTCTATTTTTTCTTTCTTTTTTAATTAAATTTGCATTTGCTTTAGAACTTAAATGTTCACATCATTGTTTTTACCCACTATAAGTAGATGCTCAAGGACCTTGTTTCTGAAGCAAATGCCATGAATGTCAGGTGCAAACATATTTACTAGCATGCAGAAGAAAAATCAGTGCACCAAGCTTGTTCAAGTATAGCAGCTAACCACTGAGCTGCTGCTGGCCTTGACCCCTTGTCTCAGCTTTTACTTCCTATTCCAAGCTGCCTTCAAGCCGCTTGACACCTTACACCATACCACTTTTGTATACAATACATTCCAGAGCCATGCCATCCTCTCTCTGCAGTAGTGTTTTCTCACTTCTGATTTGAGTTGTCCCTGGTGCAGCTGTCACCTATGCCCTTTCTACTCAACTTTGTCCTTTCTCTCACTCCTCCCATTTGTCACCAAAACAAGTTGTGCATCTAAGTCTATTTTGTCTGCATTCTAATATATCCATATTCAAGGATAAAGGGAGTCCCTTGAATGCTTTCATTATTTTGGGCACCCTGCAATGCATGATTTCCAAAAGCCTAATTTCCCATCCTCTGTATGTTCACTAGAAATGTATGCAGTACACCAGATGTAGTTTCACTTGCATCATGCCAAAACATTTCTATACTTGAAGACATTCTTTCCTGGATGTCTGAAAACATCTCCAGTGAAACAGTAATCATTGGAGATGTCAATATCAATTTGCAAAACTTATCCAGTGACTCACCAGCAAACAGTTTCAACATTTACAGCTTTACACAACTCATCACCATCCCCACTAGAATACAAAACAATAGTAGCCTTGGTTCTACCCTAGAGTGATCCTTGTCTCTGACTCCCACAAGTACTCAAATTCCAGTCTTCTTCTTTCAGCTTTTCCTGGTTAGGGGTTGCCACAGTGGATCATCTGTTCGCTCATGATTGGCAGTGGAGTTTTACGGTGTCGAGTTGCCAGCCCGGCGCCCAACCTTCCACAGAAGGCACACGCATGCACACACTCACACCTAGGGCCAATTTAGAGTGTTCAAACCACCTACTGCATGTCTTTGGGATGTGAGAGGAAACAGGAGCACCCAGAGGAAACCCACGCGACCACAGGGAGGACAGGCAGATTCCGCACAGAAGGCACCCCAGCCGAGAATCGAACCAGAGAACCCCTTGCTGTGAGGCGGCAACACTAACCGCTGCACCACCGTAGCCGCCACACTCAAATTCCAATGCATTTCCTAATTTCTTAAGTGACCACCTACCTGCATACACTTATAGAACCACCCTGCGAAAGCCCAAAACTCACACCTGCAAAACATCCAGAAACCTAAAAATCTTCAGTCGAGACCTCTTTAATGGTACATTAAAATCATTCAACTTGTCCATACTAAAAGCATTACTTCTCTATTTCAAAAACTATTTTCAGATACTGTTAACAACTTAGCCCCTCTCAGAACAAAAAGAACAAAAGTAAACCATGCACCCTGGTTAACCAAATCCACTATGCAAATATTTCAAATCAGAGATAAAGCTTAGAGAGATTGGCAAAAGAATAAAAATGATACAAATGTTCCAATCTATAGGCAGCTGCGAAACAAAGCAAAAAAAAAAATAAATAAATAAACGCTGACAAAAAAATTATTTTCCAGAACAACTATCCAACCACAAAACCAATCCAAATTTTTTTGGAAAACCATCTCATCAACTCTTACCCCTGGGTCCACAGAAACTCCATCACCAACCACAGACAAAACACCAAGTGAAATCGCAAATATGTTTAATACCCATTTTATAGACAGCATAGCTTAATTAGTTACAGGCTCTAACTCTATCACAAATGCTAACTCCACAGATAATACACCCCTCTCCCAAGCATCCACTAAAGACAGCACAACCTCTTCTCTCCCTTGCCAAAATACATCAACACCTAACACTCAATCTTCTTCCTTCTCTCTACATCCTGTATCCACTACATTAATACGTAAACTTCTTCTCAAACTAAAACCTTCTTCTTCTTCTTCCTTGGATGCTCTGCCATCAGAATATTTAAAACTTGCTGCTGAATCTATTGCTTATCCTGTCAGCATACTTATCAACCGATCCATCAGTGAATCTCAAGTCCCAACCTCTGGAAGCAATCTATAATAACACCTCTTCACAAAGGAGGTAAATCAGACTGAAACTACAGACAAATCTCTATAGTATCCCCTCTATCAAAATTACTTGAAAAGTGTGTACACTTGCAATTACTAGCTCATTACACTTGCACTAACTACCTTATCCATAAAAAACGTCTTATACCCACTCAACATGCATTTAGGCCTACACACAGCCCAACAACTGCCATCATCTCCTCTACTGATATAGTAAACAAAGCCAAGGACTCCAGACAATTAACCTCTGTAATACTACTAGAGCTGTCTAAAGTCTTTGACACAGTATCATGTTATGAATTTCTACAGCAACTAGGATATTCACAACCTTCTCAACAACGGTTTAACAGCTATCTAACTAAAAGATAATATGTTAAATGGCAAGGTTACTTATCACAATGTCAGACATGCAAAACAGGAGAGTCCCACAAGGATCCATACTTGGACTCCTTCTGTTTAGTATTTTCATCAATAACCTACACATCGTCACCCTGCATAGCACATTAATCCAACACACTGACGATTCCAGCATCATCTCCTCATCTAACAACATACCAGACCTTTTGTAAATAACACAAAACACCTTTACCTCAATAGAATCTTGGGAAAAGAAACGCAATTACTGCTTAACCCCAACAACAGAAAACAAACTTCTACTTTTTACACTTAAAACAGTCTCATCTAAATTTAAAATTTACTCCCAAAACAAAACAGATTGAAGTTGTAACACACATTAAGCCTCTTGGTATCACCATAGATAATAAACTCACATTTGATCAACACATACACAAATGCTATTTAAAAAACCCACTTCAAACTTGGGGCACTCTACAAACACAAAAACTTCATGGATCCTTCATCAAGAGAATGCCAGCCAATACCTACTCAATCCCCTCTCTACTATACAGAACTCCTATTTTCACCAACCTGCACTTGTCCGTAAAAAATAAACTTCAGTCCTACTACTACAAGATCATCAAGTTTGCCACAGTCTTATCATACTGCTCTGACCACTGTAAAGCTATTACAGACCTAAACTGGCTTGAATTTCCCCCCTCCCTGCCCATCTTGACTATCTGCAACTATCTATCTATCACACATAAAATAATATACAAACCAGATTCCTGTCCCACTCTAAAATCTATTCTGCACAGCTACATTCCTACTGCAACTCTCCATTCATTAGATAAACAACTAGTAAGTGTACACAAACCTAATAGGAGAGCCGGCTAGAATCTTTATTCCTATGCTATAGCTAAACTATGGAAGATTTTACTAGAACAAATTACTAGTATTGATAATTTCAAGAAATTCAAGATTATACTAAAAAGACACCTTCTTAACTCACCCATCTGCCTATGGTCTAAAACAAAGATATAACCCACACCTCTCCCTCTTAACTTTTCATAGTCATCTTTCTCCCAAACATTTATTCCTTTATCCACCTATGCCCCTTTTCTATTCATTTTACTCACTACCCTACAACTACCTCCTACATACTTCTTATCCCCCACTACCTCTTATCCCCATTTCTCCTACTTTCCTACTGACTTACTCCTTAACTCTTCTCTCAAACAGCCAACATCTTATCCTTACTTTCTCCTCTAAACCTCCACCTCATTACCACTATTAATGTCCTTCAATATACACCACCTTCACCTTCTCCATTTACTATAAAACATTCATTACATTACTTATTCTTGAATCTGCTTATAATCTACCAGCAAATGTATTTTTACATATGACTTTAATTTATATTTTGTTAAACAGATCAGAACTTTTACTGTAAGTGCTATTTCAGCAACTGACGTACAAATTATTGTAACAATTTTTGCAACTATACATGTTTTTCTTATATATATATATATATATATATATATATATATATATATATATATATATGTAATATTTTTAGCATGTTAAATATTATTATTAAACATCACTGGAGCTTTTCTCCCTGGGCCTCCTCTGAAAATGGGTTTTTGACCCAGTCGGACATTCCAGGTAACCAAATGTCAATAAATAAATAAATAATGTAAGGATGCCCACAGAATCATTGAATTCCACTCCTCATTCTGTGCATTCCAATTCTTAGGACTGTACTAGGCAACTGACTAATAGGGCCTTTATAAGTCTAGCCATGCACTCCATGTATTGTACTGGCCATTGATTCTGTCCTTTTATATTACGCAGCCTAATTCTTCATATATGAGATTTCATTCCTCCCAATTTATTTTGAGTCACTGTAAAGAACAGATATTTTCTAGGCCCTCTGCACTTTTTAAATAAAATCACTGCTGCCATCTATCTTTTCACAATGCAAGATGCAGCAGATTTCTTCAGATTATTAGTTTAAAAATGTATCTTGCTCAAGTGCCTGTCTAACTTCTGATACATATATAACAAACAGGAGTAGTGAAAGCAGTGAACCCCATGACAGTCCTCCACAGCAGTACTGAAGGCACCAACCCTCAAATCTTAATTTTCCTACCAACTTGTACAAAGCACAGACTCAGTGGCCTTACTGATACCAACATACACCACATCTGCAGTGTTGATCACCAGTATGAAGATACATTCGCAAAAGTACTGATACCAACATACACTACATCTGCAGTGCTGATCACCAGTATGAAGATACAGTCACAAAAGTGAATCAAACTGGAATGGTAAACCCTCTGGTGAGTGCAGCCATAAAGTTGACCATCAGCTAGAGAAATCAAATTCAGGAAGTCAGCCACCATACTGTGTAGAATGTATTTCATAACTTTCTCAAGGATATGTACTAGATTAACAACCATCTGTATACATCCAAGATTGACCTTTAACCCGGAGAACTAGCATTACTAACACCTACTCTTCCTGCACTACTGTATTTATTATGACAGACTCATGGTTCACTGAGAACTCCTGTCAACTACTTTAACATTACGTGAACAAAGTAAATACAAACCTTGTATCACAGCATTACGTTGACCCCTGGCTTACATCCATTCTTCTTCCCTTGTTATAATTCCATTTCTTTGCCCCTTGTTTTCACTCACTCAACCTTTTAATGTTGACCATTGGCTATATCGCTCCAGCGTTTGCAAGTTATACAACAGTTCTGTTTTTTTTAAGTAAAATAACTTCCTTCCAATGCATGTGAATATTTTTTGCCTGCTATTCATCTCTAACATCCTAAATATATCCTTGTCTATATTTGATACTGACATCAAAGGGAAAAGATTTTCATATGTCTCTTCCACTGCTAAAGAAGCTGGAACATGGACATACAGCACAGAACCAGGGACTAATGTGAAGGACCAGATAGCTTTTGTTTTTTTCTGAAATGGTAATGCAAATGATGGAATCTGAGGCATAATTACAACATTTTTAGTCAGATGTTTTAATGAGATATGCCAATAAAAATTAGTAGTGGAAAAAACAAAAGTCTGAAATGAACTGAAATGGAAAGAGAATCTGCAGTCCTTACAATTCTTCTTTGTTTTCACTACCAATAGATATACTTAATAAAATGACTGCTGATTTAAAGAATTCTATAAAGTTTCAGACCTCTGCCAAACAATTTGTCACAAGATATCCCATTAAAGAAGACTTACAAAGTTAGAGTGATGCTTTATATTGGCTATGAAAGACAAACAGTTCTTCATTTTTTACTTTATATTACAGGACACAGGCTAGACGGAGTTAATAAAAATAATAGCATACAAAATATGAAGGCACGTGTGTTTTCTGAGGTTTTTCTGTGTTGGATAATGCATTAATACTGAACATTAAGTTTCTTGTGTTCAAAGGGAATCACACATATATGCCACATAAGAAACTAAATGTGATCTTGTTTGTGTGCGTATGGTTGGTCTCAAGATAACACAAAAATAAACAGTGGTGCATGCCTTAAGCGAAATGACTATTGAAACATTTCAAAAATATGAACTACCACAGACAGAAGATAACAAATCCTCATTGCTGAGAAAAAGGAAAGAGAAGCCTTGGCTGGAGAGTATAACTCAAGCAAAATAACAAAATCAGAAATTAATAGGAAAGGCAAAGACCACAGGAGCAGAGCTTCTGGCTTGTGGAGGTCAAATAAAGATAATTAAGTACCACAATAAATGGAATATGCAACAGATGTGTGCAAGGTTAGCTTGAAAAAAGGAAGAAATTATTTTACCCATTGCAGCTATTTCAAATGGGTACTAGATTGGGTTAGAAGTGGGCTGTAGGAAAGAGATGAAACGTGTATGTATACTAGTGGGCTAACAAAAGTGTGGAGATTTACAGGAGTTCCTAAGCTATATGCCTCAACAAGGTAACTATTAGCTTAAAAGGCAAGCATGCAGCATGTCTTCAGTATGTGGTTATGTATTCTTATTCCATAGTTATAAACGTTTAAGGTAGTCAATAATGACAGCAGTAACATTTATGATAATATGAATAGTTATATTTTATTCACTTATAACAAAGTATCAATGTAGCCTGTACCTGGAATATAAAGTAATGGTGGCACTGCCCTGTAATCAAAGTCCTTGGGATTCTCTGATTTTGAGGTCAGAAAATTTGCCCCAGAGTTTGCATTATACTATAGACCCAGATTAATTGAGGATATTATATTTCTGATGATTTCCAAAAAGAATGTGCAACTTTTCCAAGTTTTAAATTTGTAAATCAGTTAATTTAGATTACTTGCTGTATAATCACTTCCCCTTGAAAGAAATAGCAGTGCATAGAGCTTCACCCAACCACTGGCCAAAGACTATCTGCCACCGAGATGACAAAATGCTTCATTGTAATACCTTATGCTAGGGGATTTTCAGAATCCCAAGGGCCTTAGATGTACTGCTGAAATAGTTCACGTTAACTGGTCCTGCAGCCTGTGAAAGTCAATTAGCATTTCAGTTGTTATTGTCCTGCACAGGAAGCATATTTATCTCTGATATTTGAGAATTAGCTTGTTCTATCAAGGTTCCGATGGGTTTCCTGAATATATGTTTTCTTTTTAGCCACATGATATGGTTGCAATAAACCAACCATTTCACTGGCAATGAACACTCAACCCATTTCTATTACATGTGAGCAGATGGTTTTAAGCTGCTCAATATATTTAAATGAACTTGTCCTAAAATGATCTGAATAGAACAGGATGAAAAGTACCTAGAATTCACCCTGCATACCACATCTCTGAATTCGGAAACAAGTTTAGTCTGAAAAATGAATGCTGTCAGTGGTAGTGGCTGTGTCATTAACATCTAAAACCTCTCCCATTTCCATTCATTTTACTTTAAATGACAGAGTTATTATTTCTCCACAGCAAAGTACTGAGAGATAATGTCCTTTCAAAAATTAGCTCTTAATGTTCCTAACAAAGTAGACACTAGCATTTCTATTGGTTCAGTCTTCAGATAAGCCTTAGGATATTAATAAGATGCACGCACTTTCATTTTAGGGCTTCTCACTGCTCCAGCTTTGAAGTCCTCTCTTACCTTTAAAGTACTCCTTAATGCTCGGATGTGGTGCATCTTTTCATTAACAATGGGATCATTGCATCTCTTTACAAAAGATCTCCTGAACTCCTGCTTTGTAGAAGGGCGCTGCTCTCCAAAGGCTGATAAACTCGCCTGCTCAATGGATTTGTACAGCTCTTGTAGCCCATCTGTGGACTCCTGGTCATTCTGATTACCTAAAATATAGATTAAAAAATGTGCTGTTTCAAAATGATCAGGGATACTACTTGAATATACCATCTACTGATGTGGAGAACTTGACCACTTACTATGTTAATCAGAATTTGCATATGCACAATTTTGTACATTTGTATACTAATTTTATACCACTAGGAAATCATATCATGAGGAATGCTACTCATCCTAAAATATGTGTAATAAATTATTAAATAAAAGAGGTACATATATGCATGGTGATGAGTAAATTGTGATTTTGCTTAAGACTAATTCCATAGCTTATTGCAATTAGACATTTTCTCACATCAGTCTATGCATCTAAGGAATATGGTATTAAGTTAAACATGGTTTTAAAAACAGATTTTGCACCTGTGATAATCACGAGCAAGGAATCAAACAGTCAGACAACATTTTTAACATGCTGGCTTTGGAATGCATGCAGTTCATTACAAATGTAGCTAGGGATGGTCTCACATATAAGCAGTGGCTTTGAGAAATCTAGAAATCAGTGTAGAACAAAGAAAGTAAACTGCAGGAACAAAGTCCAGTCTCTTATAAGCCACAGGAACAGTGCAACAAAAAAGTCTGAATAGTAACCTGAATGGTATGACTCTCGAGCAGGAGGGACAGGAGAACATAAAAAGTACAGATGTGAATGTTGAACTCACCATAACAGTAGAAGTACATATGATCACTGCTGCAGCAGTCTTAGTGGTATGGGTTATATCCTGCCAAGGATATAACAACTAGCCAGCTTCCAAAGCTTCAGGGTACCTTCCACTCACCCAAATTGTCAAGAAGCTTGAGACGAGCTGACTAAAAGACAAGTTTCAGCATAAAGCGTTTCAGGGCTTTCCACCCAGAACAGCAGGAGGCTGAACCCTGAACGAATAATGCTAGGAACAAAATATATGTCCACACCCTGGCATAAAAAAAAAAAAACTACAAAAAAAAACAAACAAAGGGGTGGGGAGAAGGAGTGGCTACTGCAGCTGTCATCATTCAAACATCTGCTCTTATGTTAAGTTCAGCTTACACAACTGTACTGTGTTTTTCATATTGATCACTGCTGCAGTAGCCTTAGCTATATGGGTAGATTATCACAGCTAACTAAATTTGGGAGGTGGAAAGAGAAGAGTCCAACAGCCCCCGGAGAATGGTCCTAGCAAAGCTTGATCTTGTCCTAGAGATGGAATCAGGCTTATACCACTTTGCAAAAGTATGTGCAGATGGCCAAGTAGCAGCTTTTAGGCTAATGTTAGAATCCAACCCTTTCCAAAAAGCCAAAGATGAAGCCAAGGTCCTGACAGAGTTGGCCTTGACCCTGCCTGGAATGGATTTGTTATAGTGTATTCAACAAAAGGTAATAGACTTAGACAATCATTTGGAAATAGTTTTGACACAGGTTGTCCCTCCTTACCTTTAATAGAAATGAACAATTGCTCTGAAGAACTGAAAGATTTAGTTCTGTCAAGACAGAACCTGAGTTTTCTGTGGACATCCAAGGTATGGCATATCCTTTCCCCCTCATTTTTAGGCTCAAGAAAGAAAACAGGGAGATGAATAGTTTGGCTTAAAGTAAACTCATGTATCACTTTAGGCATAAAAGAAGGATTAGTACTTAAAGAAACCCTGAACCTCTGGAAAATGAAGTAGGGTTGACTCACCATAAGAGCTTGCAACTCAGATACCCTTCTTGCAGAGGTTAAAGTGATTAGTAAAACTGGTTTCTATGTTAAGAACCTCAAGTCAACCAGATTAGTTGGTTCAAATGCAGAATGTGCTAGTATCTCTAACACAAAATTAAGATCCCAAGTAAGGGCCACCAGTTTTATAGAAGGCCTGTTATGCAAAACCCCTTTTAAGAACATTTTGACATGAGACTGCATTGACAGAGGAAGATCCATGGCCAGTCACACTGAAATGGCAAATAAATGAACCTTGACAGAGGAATGAGGAAGGCCATAGGATACTAACTCACACAAATATTGTAAAAACAGAGAACAACTAACTTTAAATGGGTGCTGGTTATGTTGCTGGCACCAACTAGAAAAACCTTTTGCATTTGATTAATATATGATTTTCTACTAGCAGGCTTTTTTGTCTCCATTAGTACCTGCTGCACAACCACAGAAAACAAGTGCCAAAAAGGAATTAAGACCCTATTTTACAGACAGTCAGTCGAAGGAGATGGATGTTGGGGTGTATCAAACACCCCTGGTCTTGTGTGAGTAGATCCAGTCTATCAGTAAGCTTTAGTTAATTGTCCATGGCCATTTCCAAAAGAAGGGATAACCACGGTTTCATCTTGGGGGATTCCTTCTCAATCTTCAGAAGTATTCTGGCAATTAGTAGAAAGACATACAGAAACAATCCTGTCCAAAGAAAAAAAAGGCATCTGTCTTTCGGGCTTTCTTGCATGGATTCCTAGAATAGAATTTTTCCAGTTTATTGTTCAGAGAGGAGGTAAAGAGGTCTACCTGAGGAATTCCCCATAGATGGATCAAATCTCAGAAGATTCTTGATCTAGTTTCCATTTGTGAGGGTCTGCCCTGGTCCTGCTCAGCTTGTCTGCCACACAATTTTGCTCTGATGGAATGTATGCATGTAGAATGAGACTGTGCTGTAAAGCTATATCCCAAGCTAAGATGGCTAGTCTGAAAAGGAGGTGCAAATTGGATCCCCCTTGTTTGCTTGTTGATGTACCACATGACTGTGGTATTGTCTGCAACCACTTGACGAGATTCCAGAAACCAGGGATGGTCCAGAGAGTTGGGTGGCTTGATCAGGGCAGGTATCTCCTTCATATTTATGTGCTTGTGTCTGTCCTTGGTGTCCTACATCCCAAACACTTTTATCTCTCCTGAAACTGCTTCCCCTCAAAAAATCAGACGTGTCTGTGCTGACTGACTGGTTTGAAGCCAAGCCGGGATGGAGAAGGGGTGACCTGGATTTAATGATATCTGTTGTCTGCACTAAAAAAATGTATTTTTAACAAGCTCCAGTACTAGGATCTGAAATGGTAAAGGGTGTTGATGCTGAGATCCAAGAGATTTTAAGATGACGCTATATCTTTCTCATATGGAATCTTGCCAAGGGTATCATGAGAATCATAGATGCCATGAGAGCCAAATCCTGAGGTACTCCCTCACAGTGACTAAAGTCTGAGTGGAAAACCTTAGAAACAGCTTTAGATAAATATACTTTTTCCAGTGGAAGAAAAGCTCTTTAAACTGAGTTGTCTTGTTGACATCCCAGGAACACAAACCTGTGGGAGGGAGCCAAGAAATACTTCTGAACGTTCTCTTGAAATCCCACTTTGTGCAACTGATCTCTCACCTGAGAGAGAAAGAGACAGGGAGAGAGAAAGATTCCTGACACCTTGAAAAAGACTTTAAAGATATAAGCAAGACATCTAAATATGGAAAAATGTGGATACCTGCAGCCTGCAATGGGCTATAATCTGAGCTAGACACTTTTTTAAACACTCTTTGTAGTGGATAGTCCAGAGGGCGAGGTAGAGAACTGATAATGTGATCCAGATGCATAAAAAAAAAAAAAAAAAAAAACAATTAAAGTCTGGATGACTGGGGGTGTGATGATAAACATCTTTTAAGCCTAGTGTTACCAGGAAACTTGAAAGAGGAAGAGGAGGTAACAGGTTGTGAAGCGACAACATTCTGAACTTGGGCACTATCACAAAAAGGATTTGGAAAGAAAGATCCAGAACTGGTCTCTAAGCATTTTCTTTCTTTCTTTGTCACAAGGAACAATCTTGAATAAAACCCCTTCTCCACCTAGGAAGGGGGAACTGGTTCTATCTCTCCTTGGGACAACGTGTGTTAAAGAACAGGTGGAAACAAAGGAGTCTGATCTGCAGGATGAAGAATGACTCCCCTGGAAATGAGGCATTTCCTCTCACTGCCACCTTTAACCATGATGAATGATTTTCAGGACCCATTTGTTTGAAACAATCTTTTGCCAAACAGTAAATGGATATTTAGACTTTCTGGTAGTGAAAAGGGGTTAGGGTGGGAGGAGGTCACACGGTATCTTGAACAGACTTTCAGACTTGTTGGAGTGTCCTTGGTTTAGGTGGTTCGAGACTTCTTTTTGGACCTCTTGCAATTTCTTCTTAAATATCTGTTTATCTGAATTCTGCTGAGGCTGTTTACTTTGTTTAATTGCCAAAACTGAATGAAGAAAAAGAAAAAACCTTGGACAATATGGAAAAGGAGAGCTGAAAAAATCATAGAGATTCCCTGGATCAGCATGCCCCTTTCATCACACTTTTTGATCACCACTACAGGAGAGAGGCCAAACAGTAAATATCTATTTAAGGGAGAATTTAAAATCTCATTTTTATCATAATCTGGGAGGTTCTGAGAATGCAGCCATGCATTCCTTCTTAAAACAGTACCAGTGGCCATAGCCCTGGAAGAAGTCTCAACAGAGTCATACACACCCTGCAAACAACAAGTAGTGACCTGTGCAATATAAGAAGCAAAGTTATTTAAAGCAGATTTTTCTTCACAAGAAGAAGGCGTAAATAAAACATTAATTTTTTCCCAATTAGTCAAAACAAACTTCATATGAGTCTGACAATTCAAAATTCTGAAAAATCAAAGTTACATAAGTATATACTTTTTCACCATACCTATCAATAATATTTCCGTTCTTATTACAAAGAATAGGATTTGGACTTAATTAAGTGCTTAGCAGCAGAGGAGTCAACCAAGCCTATAGCTGCTGTGTCAGATTTGGTTATAGTGTATAAAAATGTAAAATACTGAAGAACTTTATACACCCTATCTGCCTTTTAGGGAGAGCTGGTTGACTATCAGGAATACTGCAGTCAGAAAGATACACATTGTCTAAAGCAGACAGGACAGGAGTAAATGGTATAGGTTCTAGAAAATCCTTCTGTAACAACTCAGTATTTTCCAGGGGACTGAAAAAACTCAGATTACTCCCACTGAAAACATTGGGACACTCTAGCAATAGTCTCTGAGAAACAGAAGCCTCTTCAGGTAAACTCAGAATCCAAGCTCTCCTCTTGAGTCTGAATCAGATGTCTGAGGTCAAAACCCTGAATCCATCCCTGGATCTCCCTGTTCAGATTCAGAATCTTAAATCACTTCAGGAAAAGAGGAATTCCTCTTTCTTTTACAATAAACTACTTTACAAGGATCAATAGCCTGAATTACACCCTCAGCCATTCCTAGTAAACTACTGCTATCCAAGAAAATTTGGAAAGAAGTAGATACATGCTTGTTTTTCTATTTATTTTTTGACAGGAACAATGGGGGCAACCATGTTACTAATGGCATGGGTAATCCTTTAAGACTGATTTTAAAAATACAGGGATTTGGATAAGTAATTGTTTCTTGCAAAATGATTGGCTTATTTTTATTTATGTGTTTAAATGTTGCTAGATGTCTTATTTTAAACTTGTCTGAAGAAGAACTCTGTTTGAAAGCGCTTATGTGTCTGTTTCTATTAAAAATCAGTTTTGTTTCAGCCTTGGCTTTGGTATTCCTTTCTTCTTTCTGAAAGTCACTGTACTTTAAGGCTTACCCAGCTTTTTGCATGTTGGAGGTGTTTCTCTTTTTGAGTTGTTTTGTATTTTTCCTCCTCATGGGGTTTCAGTGATTCTGCTGCTCTGGATTGTGGTTCCAATTTAGTCTCTAAAAGGGCTATGGATAATGATCACTTATATAGGCTGCTACATTTAGAGGACAATCCTTTGCTTAACTACAGTCCAAATGCTCAAGACTGGTCTGCACTTCAACAGCCAGAAGGGAAGGTACAGCAGTTACAAGAAATGAAAGGTTTGGAAAATGATTTATAAAAACTAAAGCACCTACAATGGCAGACACTGCACATGGAGGCATGTTTGTTCCATCGCATTATTCCCAGAGTCTGAGAACAACTTTAATGCCTACATATGGTGACAGTTATACTGATTTACTTTCTCAATAGCAGAAGCTGAATTTAGAACACAGCTTCAGTTACATTTGTTTGCTTATTGATTTTTTTGCACCCGTTGAGGAATTAGTAAGTGCTGTTGAAATAAGGAAACAGTGCATGTTAAATAATTATGATGCTGAACCATGCCTGGCAGCCTTTGATGAGATGGTAGATAATGTCTCAGCATATGAAAATAGATTTAAAATATAAAAAATGAAGAAGCTGACCCGAGATTCTAATGACTTTGTATCTGGGAATGTGTTTACTTGGCCACTCTTTAACGAGCAGAATGGTGATAATAAGACTACCTCTGAGAAGTTACTAAGTGCATAATCAGCTATGGCAGTTGAAAATTGTACAAATTCTGCTTCTGGTACTTCAACCAATGACTTGGCTTCAACATCATCGCAAAGACCTATCGTGATTGACGACAAAATAGGAGGGACTTCCGGTTTGCAACAGCAAGATGTTAGGCGGAAAGTTCCCTCTTCTCAACAGGGTTTTGGAGATTTAAAGCTGCCTTTACCAATGAAATGAATCAGGATGGGAGAGCGAGAAAGGGAAAGGAGCCCGAGCAGAGGAAGGAAGAGGGGTCGTTAGCATATCAAAGAAATACCAGGTACAGTGCTCAAACGTATGTGGAAGATGGTGCAGAGTCCCTAATTATTAATCTTTCCAAAAATGTACTGTGTTAGCTGAAATGTTGTTGCTGGAAAGAGGTTTGACTTTTGTGCCCGTAGAGAAGTCAGATTTTTCTGATGTGCTGAATAATTTGAGACTATTTATTAGAAATATAGCCCTAAAGTTGCATTTTAGTAATAATGACCTTTCTTCAAGTGTGAATGTTTTTAAAAAATACGAGTTTGTTTTAACCACCTGTAGACTCTAGTTTAGAAGTGTTCTGTAGAAAATGTGAACAGGATTTGTTTTATTTGTTTTCAGGATCATATTTACCTTGCACTAAAAATTTTAAGGGATGTAAATTTTATAATTTCAATAAGGATGAGAAATCAGCCTTACTTGCTCTAGAAAATGATGACAGCATTATAGTTAAAAGAGCAGATAAAGGTGGTGCTACAGTTTTGCTTGATCATGATTATTATGTAAATTCTATTATGCTGATATTAAATGACTTTTCTATGAGAAAATTGATTCTGACTATATATGGGATATACAATGTACGTTTTTTTTCACCATTCGTGATTGTCTTGAAAACTTTTTGATCACTGAACAATTCTCGCAATATTTGAGTGTTGAGCATTCTGTAATACCTGTGTTTCAGGGCCTCCCTAAGGTTCACAAAGACCTAGTTTCACCTCCACTCAGGCAAATAGCCTCAGGTAGAAAATGGGTAACTGAACCTTTTTCCATTTACACAGATAAACAACTACACCCGACTCTCAATAATGTAGCTACAGTTTTAAATGATACACAGCAATTTTTAAATGATTTATATGCATTTGTTCAGGATAGTAATGTTGCTCTTAATGATTGTTTGTTGGTCACTCTGGACGGAGAGTCTTTGTTTACTTGCATTTCCAATTTAGAAGGCATCAGCATGGTCAAGTCCTTCCTAATTTCACATACTGGATTTGACATCAAACAGATATATCTAATATGTCTTTTTTTTTGAAGCCGTGCTAGAAAATAACATTTTTATGTTTCAGGAAAATTATTATTTGAAGAAGGTTGGCATAGCTATGGGCACTTTGTGTGCCAATAGCTACATCAATATGGTGCTAACAAGATGGGAGGAAGAACATATGTTTAATAGACAATGCAATACTTCTCTGCTATTCTACAGAAGGTTCGTGGATGATGTGATTTTGGTTTGGGCAGGTAATGAGTTACAGCTAGCTGATTTCATTAATTATTTGAATGATACTACATCCTTTTTACAGTTTACGTCTCATGTATCTCGAACAAAAGTAACATTTTTAGATGTACATATTCAAAGGGACAGTATGGGGAATTTTGTCACTAGGTTCTATAGAACATCCTGTAGGAAAAACACATTACTTCAGTGTAATAGTTTGCACCCTCCTCATGTCTACAGGAATATCTTGAAAGGTCAAGGGATGAGAGTCTCATGCCTGAATAATACTGAGGAAGGTTTTCAGACTGATGTTAAAATATTGTCTTCTGACTTTTTAGCAAGAGGCTATAGGAATAGTGAAATAGATGGAATGGCTCAGGAAGTAAGAAGATTGAGGGCCAGCATAGCTTCCCCTTATTTTTCTGAAAAAATTGCTATGAGCTCTCCACCCATGGAGGAGAAAGTTAATAAGTATGTACCACTAGTATTGTCTTATGCTAGTGACTTTAAACAGATAAGACATGTAACAGATTTGAATTGGAATATTTTTACTACAGATGATAAGATTAAGGGTATAGTGGGGGACAGACCCTTCTACACATACAAGAATAAGAAATCCTTAAAAAGACGGCTTTGTCATAGAGATTCTAAGCTGTGTCAGGAAGACACTTCAGACAAGCATTTGTCCCTTGGTACTTTTCCTTGTGGTAGGTGTAAGTATTGCTCATCTATAGAGATGTCCAATTTGTTCATACATCCTGTTTCTAAACAAAGGTTCACTTCTAAGGTACATGCACACTGCAAAACCAGGAATATTATTTATTTAGCAACATGCACAATATGTGAAAGTTTTTACCTAGGTAAAATGAATAGGATGTTTTATGAAAGAATATGTGAGCATAAATATGCTATTAAGAAAAGTGATTTTGCTAATGCTCTAGCTAAATATTTGTTTGAGTCAGGTCCTTCACATAATTTTATGTTTAAAGCTATAAAAGTTGTGTTTAAAGGGCCATGTGGTGGTGATTTAAAAAGTTATACTGATGAAAGGGAACTTTATTGGATTTTTAAGTTCTGTGCTGACAGGCAACCTGGTATCAATGGCAAGGTCTCTTTAAGACCAATTTTAAAATCCAGGGATTTGCATAAGTAATTGTTTCTTGCAAAATGATTGGCTTGTTTTTATTTGTTATGTGTTTAAATGGTGTTAGATGTCTTATTTTAAACATGTCTGAAGAATAACTCTGTTTGAAAGTACTTACGTGTTTGTTTCTATTAAAAATCAGTTTTGTTTCAGTCTTGGCTCTGGTATTCCTTTCTTCTTTATAAAATGCATAATGCTGACATCATTAAATAAAAAATGTTCACATTACTGTTTAGACAAAATATTATTTTTTATTATTGGCTGAAATAGGAATGCAACTTAAGATTTGGTTAAGAAATGAAAAATCCCTTAAGTAAAGAGTTAAATTTACACACAGAATCATTGCAAAAAATATCTTCTGAGGCCAGTTAGTGGCATGTTTAATTATTTAATTATGTTCAAATTTATAATGAACCTGTGCAAGGCAGCCTGCTCTCCTTACTTTTTGTATAATTTACTGGCACCTAATCTTAGGCATTTTTGAAATGTAAGAGTAATGTAAATATACTATTTTTACATGATATTCCACTTACTCGCTACCTTTTCTATGAACACCTTGTTTATCACATCTTTTCTTAATTTATCTTCTTTCAGATTCATGGCTAGACTCCTTCTGAAGTATATTATTTGTTTTATGGCCTCTATTAATCTTTAAAAGACATTTCATTTCCAGACTGCTATTTCTTTTTTGTCCTTTCTAATAAAAATCATTAATCTATCTCTGTATCCTCCAACTGCATTTTTCTTGCAGGAACTGCATTATTTTACAGTCTTCTCTTTACTTGTTGGCTTCCTGTTGATGCAAAAGTCACTTTCTTTATCTTTTCTTTTACTCAGTCTTTCTTGTGCCCACATTTGATAACTCCTTTCTCTTCTGAATACCTGTTATCATGTTGGTTTCTTCTCCCTATGACACCATACTAGTTGTAGAACATGCAGAAGCAGACATTATGTTTCTCCAGTTTGCAACTTCATGGCCTTATTTACAAAGATCCACTTGAATAATATATGATTCCTACACTACACAAAGAAGTTGTCAGTTGGTTTCTATGTCAAGTCAGAGAAAAATTGAGGCATTCCTGTCATTATTTCTTTACAGAAGTAGCAAAAAGCTCTCTCTCTCTCTGTCTTTCACAAATAGCAAAACAAATGTTTACTTTCATGTTTTAAGCAAACAGAAGATAGACTTGATTATAAGAATTAAGTCTGGCATACAGTTTAAATTAACATATGAAGTTCACTGCAGTAATGTGGCTTTATATTTATTATAATGAATCTTCTTTATCAAATTAAATTATCAGCTAAACAACTTGTTTTATAAGGGTGTTTCATATAAATTTAACTATATTTACATATCTGTTATTCCTATCTAACAACATTGCTGTTTTGATAGTTTTATAGCTATCTGCACATAAAAAAATATATATTTTTTTCTTCTGTGGGTTAGCTTAGCATTTCTTATTGGCCTAATTTGATTGCTAAGCTAGGAGACTGTTAGCATGAATGTTGGAAACTAATTAGCACAGGCATATGTGTCAGACTTACGAAAAAAACAGTAAACAAAAAGCAGTGACTGCATAAAATGTGTTATCACACTGTGTATAAAGTATGGAGTAAAATGCAGAATAAAAATCAACATATTTACGCTTTTGTCAAAAATATTCATTCACTGTTTTAACAGCAGTCTGCAGAAATAGTGATAAAATACTGGAAGTCTATTTTCATCTCAAAGAAATGAAAGGAGAAAGTCACAAAGGAAGCAATCTGTGTACTTGTGATGTGGATTTGTGAATAACAGGATTAGTTAGATATCTGATCATTTCCCATGAGTATGTCAGCATGTGAGAGGTCTGATAACCCACTGGGTTTATTCATTTTTTCTTGCATTTTTGTTTGCCACCACATTTCTTGTCTTAATAAATGATGTTAGAGATAAAGGAAAACAACATGTGAACAGGCAGCACATAGTAATTCAACAAGCCTACACCTGCATCCTACTGTTAACCTGTATGAACTGCATACTCTTTATCTGAATTTATATGAGTCTCTTTAATGTAGTCATCTCAACAAAGAGGAGATGTTTTCAGGCAAACCAGAGGATTATCTTCATTTAATTCCTCTGATTTACTGTTTTTTTACATTTGAAATAACAGTATACTGTGTATCAGCAACAACTGTTAATTATGCTATGAATTATTTTAAAAAGTAAGTTTATACATTACTGGTATGTAAAGAATATATTAAATTTGAACATCCAGCATTCTCTGTTGGAGGAAAACATCATGTCTCTTGATTCAGCTGACTTGCTGTGTATTTTAATTAAAGAAACTGTGAACACCAGCAGCCTCTCTGATATAAACACAAAGTGTAAAACTACTGCAAGCAAAACACTGAGTTTCAAGGTTTTGTTCTCCTGCTTCAGACTTCTCTCTGTAAGAACAGTGTATAACTTATACACACAAGCAAGGAGTAATACATGTAATATGTAGGAGAGAGAGAGACAGAGAAAACTCATTAATACATAGTATAAAATAAAATGTTTACTCATATCTTTGCACTGATACTTAACACAATATCACTATCAACATACAACACATCATCTATATAATGTTCCTACCTCTTCTCCACTTCTCTGTGCCTCTCACAGAATGAATGAAGGTTGAACCACTTTAGAAACTAATGTATTTATTGTATATTACACACTGCCTGTTTACTAGAATATACATATGCATTTCTGTGTAATTAATCTAAACTACTCTGTTACTGCTTACATTTATACCATTTTTTTGTTTGTGAAATGCTCTGCATTTTACCTGGGATGAACCTGAAAGTGGTCAATAATGCTCAGTGCACTACCTCAGTAAACAAATATAAATAAACATAGCTGTGTGTGCAAGCATGACCACATGAGAGTGTGTGTGAATATATATATATATATACACACACACACACACACACACACACACACACACACACACACACACACACACACACACACACACACACACACACACACACACACACACATATATATATATATATATATATATATATATATATATACACACACATATACGTGTTACGTGTGTGGGTTTGTGTGTGTGTGTATGTATATATATATATAAATATATATATATATATATATATATATATATATATATATATATATATGTATATGTATTGCTTCTTGCCACCCCTCTCATTCCTTTAAAAAGTCCTTTGAGGAGTGGAAAAGTGGATTCCCATGGCAGAAAGAGTTTTACCATCCAGGTCAGCGTATCTTTCACTTTTGGTCCAAAAAGTGTGGAACCATCAAATGGGGCATTAACAAAGGCCATCTTGAAGCCTTCTGCAAAACTGCAAAGGCACATCCAGCCATAATGTTGCACTGTGAGGCCAGTGCCCACTGCCATAGCTGTGCCATCAGCTGCACTAGATAGCAGATGCATGGATACATTCAAAGCAGACTGAAGGGTAGATAGCTAGGAATCCAAAGTCTTTTAACACCTGTAGCGAGCTTACCTGAGAATGACTTGATGAGATCTTTGGTCAAATCCCTCTGGAAACTTATAAGGTGGAGTAAATAATTCAATGGTCTGAGGGCAAACCTCCCTGAAGAATATGTCCATTTCCAAAACCAGTCCAACACCTTAGATTCTCTAGAAGGGAATAGACAGAGAAATTTTCTTCAAACAGTTCTTTCTTTGTGGCCACCGTTACAACCATGACATCTAGTGGTGGACCTTTGCTCCAGTATTTCTTGTCTTTGGGGGCTACCAATATCATATCTGGCTTCTTCAGAATAGGTGACACCACATCAGGATCCTTCCATGCCTGCTGAGCTACAATGTCAGAGGGTTTATGGGCGGTACTACCCAGGATGCACATAAGCCAATACCAAGGGCCTCAAGTAATATAGACTCATCCAGTGAAGGATCATCATGGGACCAGCCCCCTCAGTGCTTCATTAATTCAAGAATCTCTCAAAAGGTGATGTCTTCCATGGAGATCTAGAGAAGCCCTCACTTTCACTAAATCCATATCTTTGGTGACTGACTCCATAGAAGAGTCGAAGTGGTTCATTTTGCATGTCCATTTTGATGATCTTCTCTTGGGGATGATCAGAACAATCCAGCTAGACTGGGAACTCACATAGTAAGTGACCTCTAAGCCTATTGGTACCGATTGTCCATGTTGATGAGAATGAGTGGAAGGAGAAACCATACCCGCTTGAGGCTGGAATGGAGCCAAGCTTGAGGACAGCCCCTTTTCCTTTGGTCCAGCCAAAACCCTTTCGAAGGCCTTGAAGGCCAAGTCTGCAATCAGTGCTGTAGGAAGTCTTCTGCCTTCTTAGGGAGGAAATGTAAGCTTCTCAGTCTCAATGGGCTTCAACTCTGAGATTGATCTCAGACCCGAGCTGTCAAAACCCAAGGCTTTGAGGGGCAGAGACAGCTCCTAGACTTTCAGAGTTGACCCAAGTCCCTGAGCCCCAGTGTCAACACTTTGGTTCAGAGACTTGTCTCAATCTGACAGTCTGGAAGTCATGAGAGTGGCAGTGAGGGATGCTACCAGAGTCAAAGTCACTTGGACTGTAGGCTCCAGCAAAGACACACTGGTAGAGCTTGGATCCATGGAAAATGGGTCAGAAGGGCAGACCAGTACTGGGGATAATATGGGAAGGGTTGTCAGGCCTGTACCTGGTGTGTTCGAAGTGGACAGCACCAAAAGAACCCCAAATTGAATCTGCTTTCTCAGAAACTTTCTCATCATTCTGTCAACCTCAAACTCTGCCAGGGTGACCAAGCAGACCTCCAGGAAGATGCCACAGAAGGTGGTTGAGAGAATTTCTTGTCTTGCAAAATAAGTGAGTGCAATCTAGGGCTTACCTGTTCTGGTGAGATACAAAGCCCAGGCAAGGGAGGTCGGACACGAGGGTTTAGGGAATCCAAATTTTGAGATGTCTTTAAATCAGGAACTGTTGGATCAGGTGACCGTTTTCAAGACTTTTCAGATTTCTTTTACTCAGTTTTTACTTTAGTTTTGTCTTTATCCATTTCCTTAGGCTTTGGCTTGTCAATCTTCTTTGCTGGAGAGTTTGAGGGTGCAGAAATTGAAGAAAGAGTAGACCCTGTCTGAGTGGGAAGAAGAACTTTCAACAGAAGGTTCTCTTTTCTAATTTGGATGGCTCAAGAGCCAAAAGAAGCACAGACTTCACAATCAACCTCCAAGTGGGCAGTGCCCAAGCAATATACACACAAAGAGTGAGGACCCTGTGAGGAATCTTATGCCTGCAGGAGGTACACCTTTTAAACCCTTGGATCTAATCTGTCATACTATAAGCAAACTACTAGTAAAGACCCTACTGCAAGCAATAAAGGAAATAATCTATTTGTTTTGAGTTACAGGCAGTAATAGTATGATTACTAGTAGCTATTAATGATATGTCACACACACAAACATAGTACAAAAACTACTAAATACTATGCTATGACTAACTGTAGTGGTAAACTAACTAAGCTTCTATTTCAGTAAATGGTAACAGAAACTTCTCTTGAAAGCTCTTCTTTCATCTCAGACAGGGTCTACTTTTCTTTCAACTTCTGTACTGATATTAGAAAATCTATGAATAGAAAATAATCTTAACAATAATAATCTTATAATTTAAAGAGGACCCCTCCGATAAACAACTGAACACTTCAGGCAGCAACCAAAATCTGAGTTACTAAGGTGGAGGGAATTGTAGGTAGGGGAAGAGTCAGAGCCCTGGATCTGTAAGCTTCAAAAATGGTGCTAGGGTAAGATCCAGTTGGATCTGGCAAGTAAAGGTTGAATCAGATGAAAACAGATAACACTAGATCATTTACTAAGGAATCTCTTTCTTATGTTTTGGGTTTTCCTTATAAATGTTTTTTTTCTTTTCCTCACAGTAAGGTGCTTATACCTGCCCTTCTTTATAAGCATAAACTGGTTCCTTCTTGGATTAAGATTCAGCTATGGCACACCACTGAGTCCCAAAAGGTAATGAAACATATGTGCATAGTTGTCTTGATCTTTACTAATTTTGTTGCCATGAAGTTTTATTTGAATCAGAACCATTCTGAATTATTTCCTGGTAATATGCACATGCAGTGTACCCTATGAGGCTTACAGGCTGATTATATTTATTTTTGATAAGTTACAGTTTTTGAGGTTGCAATAGAAGCACCTGATTCATTGAATCTGACTCTGCAAAACTCCCTTCCAAATGTTACCATGGGTCATGCAGGGGGTTAAGCCCTATCTTCCTTAGTCTAGGGCTCAATGAAGTACGTTCACTAAAATTGGTTGTAATTAATCTTTTGCAATGCACCAAGACCCAAAAAAAAGTGGATCATGAAAAGGAAACTTATGGGCTATATATAAAGTTCATACGTAATTCTCTCCCTCTCTCTCTCTCTCTATATATATATATATATGTATATGTATACATACACATGTATGCAAAGAAAAAAAACACACACACACACACAGTTACTTATACATATATACATGTATGAGAAATTATCAAAATACTGATAATTCATGCTGACAGATTACAATAAAGAACTCTCAATACTAAATTGCAAGACCAACTAAACTAAAACAAAACTAACAAAAACCTCAGAACCATATTAATATCATAGGACAATCTTCTTATCCTCCTTTCGGCTTTTCCCGTTAGGGGATGCCACAGTAGAATAATGGTCTGCAGAATGATTGGCAGAGGAGTTTTACTGCGTTGAGTCACTAGCCCGGCACCCAACCTTTCACAGAAGGCAAACACCATGCATACACTTACATCTAGGACCAATTCAGAGTGTCCAATCATCAATATCGTAAGACAATGTTTGTCTGAATAGTGGTAGTGTTATAGAAAGAGTTTTTCTAAGGTAAGATGTAGGGTTAGGGTTGGGATTAGGGTTAGCACATATTAGTAAGGTGGGCATGCCATTATGTAGGTGTTTGTATACAATGCATTTAATGCTATTTCTCCCAAAGCATGAGCGCTGTGTAAGTCTCTGAATAACTCCATCCCTGCATACTGCAGCTCACTGTCTGCTGTTTTTTCCTGATTACCTCCTAATATTCACTTTTGTCTGAGAAACAGCAACATTTCAGCTATATATTAAGTTATCTAAGGTACAAGGGTAAACTCCCTACATTATGCAAAGCCATTGAGAAAAAAATTAACAATTCATTTTTCAAAAATGAAATTACAATACTTTGATTTCAGTCCCTACTTTTATACTTCACATCTGCTTGACTTGTGGTATAACTCCAGTTAAAACATCAGCCAAACAAACTATGCACTAAGGCTGGTATTCATAGTCACTTATACAAATGTGCTTAGGCTAGCCTAGATGTTCCTGGGTGAGCACATCTGAGCTGTGATTCAGACAGGCCATTTATGCACATACGTGATACATACGTGATGAACTTGCATGTGCCTATGCAAATGTGCAAAGAAGGAGATGGAAATGAAGAATAATGCAGATCTTTGTATGCTAACGATGTCTGTCATGCAGTATTTCTGATTCACAATACATTTTCCCACTTGTCTGCTCTGGTCACAGATGCGCTGTATAAAGAGAAGCCTCACTAAATGTATCAGAGTTGCAGTCAGTGAAAATGATATTACTTTCTTCTAGATTTGCTGTTTCCAGGTCTGAGTTGCTTGTCTTGGCTCTCACCCACCAAGAAGGTGAAAATATAGGTGCAGAGTGGACAGGGACATTATAAGGGTCTTAGTTGATATATTTGACCCCTACGGGGGTGCTGGAGGAATGCATGGATTTTCTATCCCTGTGATCATGAAGGTATGTATAGCCCACACTTTACTTGGTACAGAGAACTTACAGAAGAAATGTTGAGGGATCTCACAGGCTTCTGCCTCCAGGATACTGCAGCAGTTTCTGGATATACTCTTGGCAAGTTTGGCTCAGTATATCTATTTCCTGGTGCCACCTCAGGACCAAGCCAGGACTATTCATGCATTTTATGGGCTGGCACACTTCTCTGAGGTACCTGGTACCAAAGATTACACCTATGTTGCAATTAGGGCCCCTTCTGGTACACAGGAGAAGCAGTACCACAATAAGAAGGGCTGCCATTCCATCAATTGCTAGGTAGTGTGTGATGCATCACCAATGTTTCTGACCAGAACCCTGGCAGTGCACATGATTCCCATATTTAGCACACTAGCTCACTCTACTACCTCTTCCTGCATGGTAGGATGCTCAGAGGTCATCGGTAAGTGGAAAAATACATTTTTATATTGTATTTAAACAGTTATTCATGTTAAAATGTATTGCTGAATATTATTTATTTTTTTGTTTTGTCTTTCCCCCGCCACCTTTTCTCTCTCTCGTGTTTTTTCAGGTGATGCTGGATATCCACAAGAGCAGTGGTACATAACGTCTGGCCTGCCACGTAATATAATCCGGCCCCCAGACAGTAACCAAAAAATGTTTAAAAAAGTGAAAAAATACTATACCTTACTCCAGTCATGCAAACTTTTCAGCACATGCTTACTTACCTAATTGACAGCAGTTGCACACACCTCTAATTTTAGCCACAGAAGTAACTATTCTTTCTTGTTTATAACTTGTAGTCTGTAAACAGTAGTAATTGTCTGCAAGAGTTTGTAATAAGTCATGGCTGCAAGCCAGAATAAAGTTAAATGCAAAATTGATGTAGAAAACAGGCAATTTCATGACTGCTGTCTTAAGTAAAAATGCCAATCACCTGTACCTATTGTTAACTCATGACAACTTACTATGTTTTGAGGTGGCCCACAGATGCATTACGAATTTGTGTAGTGGCCCTTCTCACAAAAAGGTTGTGCACCACTGCACTATAGCCATTTCTCATGACACCAGCAGAAATCCAAGTTGAGCTGCAGAGGAGAGATATAACACACCCTTGTCTCAGACTGATACTGCCATTGAGAGGGTCTTTAGCATCCAGGGCAGGCATTTCAGGTGCCTGGATGAGTCCAGGGGTGCTTTTATTATGACACAGCTACTGCATGCAGAATATTTACTGCATGTTGCAATCTGCATAACATGATCATGCACTGGTCTGGTGGGGAAGTGAGCCATGCTGTCGCTACAGCTCCTAGTTCTAGTCCCACTATGACTAATGATGAAAAACTGACAGCAGTAGTAAGGGATCCCTTGTGGCAGGCTCAAGCAGGGCATGCAAGCAAGGAGGTAAAGAGGCGGCATTTAGTTCACAACTATGGACCATAACATTCAGGTTTGTGTTTCCTTCACTGTAAAAAATATCATAGAGTATAAATGATAGATGCAGTGATATCTGTGGGCTATGCTGTGTGGTGCATAGTCTGCTGTCTCTGGTCATCTGTCATTCTCTCTTATCTTAAAATTTTTTTTATTATCTTTTAGAAAAGTTATTCGTATTATTGTTACTTAAAGTCATGCCTCAGTGCTTACTGACTCCTATTTAGTGATGTTGTAAGGCATCATTTAAAAAATAAATCACATTCTAGTCTGCTTTGATGAATAAGTTCTGCTGTACTGCTTATTTATGTATACAAGTACTGAATATTGTCAACAGTGAAATACTTCATGAGTTAATGCACTAAAAATTCAATGAGAATGTATTATACTGCTTTTTTACATTATACTATCTCTTCCTAGATTATTCTGTGGTACTACACATCAGATTAATTTGTTATTATACACAATAAATTCTTAGGGGCAGCCACGGTGGTGCAGTGGTTAGCACTGCCGCCTCACAGCAAGAGGTTCTTCAGTTCGATCCTCGTCTGGGGTGCCTTCTGTGCGGAGTCTGCATGTCCTCCCTGTGGTCTCATGGGTTTCCTCCGGATGCTCCGGTTTCCTCCCACATCCCAAAGACATGCTGCAGGTGGATTGGACACTCTAAACTGGCCCTAGGTGTGAGTGTGTGTGTGTGTGTGTGTGTGTGTGTGTGCCTTTGGTGGAAGGTTGGGTACTGGGCTGGCAACTCGACTCTGTAAAACTCCACTGTCAATCATGAGCAGACAAGGTAATCTGCTGTGGCGACCCCTAACCGGGAAAAGCCGAAAGAAGAAGAAGAAGAAGATGCACAAAAATTCTTAGGGTGGCCACGGTGGTGCAGCAGTTAGCATTGTCACCTCACAGCAAGAGGTTCCCTGGTTCGATCCTTGGCTGGGGTGCCTTCTGTGCAAAGTCTGCATGTCCTCCCTGTGGTCGTGTGGGTTTCCTCCGAGTGCTCCGGTTTCCTCCCACATCCGAAAGACATGCTGTAGGTGGACTGGACACTCTAACTTGGCCCTAGGTGTTAGTGCATGTGTGTGTGTGTGTGTGTGTGTGTGTGTGTGTGTGTGTGTGTGTGTGTGTGTGTGTGTGTGTGTGTGTGTGTGCCTTCTGTGGAAGGCTGGGCTGGCAACTCGACACCATAAAAGTCCACTGCCAATCATGAGCAGACATATGATCCGCTGTGGTGACCCCTAACCGGGAAAAGCCAAAAGAAGAAGAAGAAGAATACACAATAAATTCTTACTTCAGAAACATGAAAAACTATCATCATTTGTGCAGTGGGGGAGGGTAAAATGGCAGCAGTGTAAGTTTATATGGCAGGATACTCATTTTTAATGTGTAATTCGCTTATTATATATTTCTCCTGAAAATGTTTGTGCATTACTACTTTTATGTTGCAGGTAACTCCCATCCGCAGGAATGGTAATCAATGTAGCATTGTTTTTTCCCTACCATTCATTGATGGGTTTACAGGAATGAAATGCATTCATTTGCAAACATGCCCCTCCCCCCATTCCCCACTTCAGTTAAACATACAGCTGTGTCTTTGAAGCTGATTCAGAGGGTCTGTATCAGCATATTGAACATTAAATTAGCCGAATACAAAAATGCTGACACAGAAATCTCGAACTACAACTTGTTTGAATGTGTAAATGGTCGAAAGTAAAAATACAGAAAAGTCATAGTTGGCCAACTTACGTTCCTGACGTGAAACGCAACAACATGGTCGTGCAAGTCCATGAAACAAAACAAAATAAGAAATATATAGATAAATAACATAACCATACAACGTATAGTGTTAGTATGTGTGCCAGTAGAATAGTGACATATTATATTATGAAATAGTATACGTTCTGTGTACTTGTTATGATGGCAATAAATACAGTGAGTAACACATAGTTTGTGTGCGTTCTACGTGTCAATTTGACAATGGCCGGCACTCCTCCAGTAGCACCAGGTACACTAGGTAAAGTTTATCCCAGTGTCACATCACAGAAAAACAAAGCTATGTTACATGTGAATGGGTATACCTATAGTCTAGAAAAGGCAATCAAAGATAGGAAGTATTGGTGTTGCAAGCTGAAACAGTCAAGTAAGTGCAAAGGTAGAGCTATTACTATAAAGCAGGTGGAAGGTGAACTGTTATTAAAGTCCGTATGTCATACACATCCACCAGATGCAACAGAAGTGGAACGGTATGTTGCTTGTCACGACCTAAAAGAGACAGCTCGGGTAACTATAACAACCCCAGCATTAGTGGTGGATGATATAATCGCCAGTACGTCAGTAGAGAGTACTGTAAGTTTGCCATCTAGGCAGTCAATGTTGCAACGAGTGAATCATGTGCAGCATAGGAAAATGCTCACCTATAGAATTATGTCAACTCCTTTAACAGACATAAGTGTTACAGACTGTGAGTTAAGAGAAGGGTGTTTCATAATACAGAAACGGAACGTAGACTTGAATAGCAATATTCATGCACTTGTATTTAGTACGAAGGAAAATCTGCAGGATCTGTGTTCATGAAAAACTGTGGTTAATGGATGGTGTGTTCCTGACAAAGGGTCGGCTATGCCGACAACTTTATAGTGTCCATGGATTAATGTCATATGGAGAGAATACCAAATGTTTGCCCCTTGTATATTGCCTGATGTCTAAGAAGTCTTACAAGGCATATAATTATTTATGGGAGTATATGTTTGAACTACTGTCATCACTTGACCTAGAACCTACAGTGGAGTATATAATGTGTGACTTTGAAATGGCAGCCATTAAAAGTGTCAGGCATAGTTTCCATAAAGTAACTCCTAAGGGGTGTCTTTTCCATTTTTCACAAGCCTTATGGCGACAGGTACAGGCTCTCAGTTTGCCCACGTTATATGGTAAGAGTGCACAATTCCAACTATCTGTCAAGAAGTTGGTAGCACTGTCATTTCTGCATGAGGATGAGGTTATTAGTACATTTCGTAATGTGTCAGAGACCTTTCCGGTGGAAGGGAAGGAATTGTTATCATACTTTGAAGAAGTGTTCATTCTAGGACGTATCCACAGACAGCAGACTAGGTCTGCACATTTAGCTAGATTTCCACCAGCCTTCCATTTTTGTTCTGGAATATTTCCTGTTTGAATGAGTTATCACTTCCATATACCCAGAACTATGTCGAGGGCTGGCATTGCCTTGTGCGATGTCTGTTAGGTAGGAGGATTTCAGATATACCATCTGTATTAAATGTGTTGGTGCATGAACAGAACAGGATCAATGAAGTGCGCCTACAATTGCAGTCTGGCTGTCCACCATCCCCTAAAAAAGGCAAGAGTGTTGATAAGCAACGCCGTATGCAGGCAATGTTGAGTAATAGGAATGAGTATTCTGCATGTGAATTCCTTAGGATGATAACTCTACTACTTAAGGTTTGAAGTGAGGTGACATTTCGGCCATGCTATTCAGAATACATTATTTTGTATTTTGGTTACATGACTTCCATTCTACACATATGGGTTATGTTTTAAACGTTTATTTGACACACTGCTGACATGGGTCTGTTAAACTTTACTTTTTTTCCGTTATTGTGCTTTAGGAAGCGGGAGGTGGAGTTGGCCAACTATGGCAATTCGATATTTTTAGTTTTGGCGTTTTCATTGTTCGGGCATGTTGTAGTTCAGGTTTTCTGTGTCAGCCTTTTCGTATTTGGTTAATTTAACGTTCGCTATGCTGATATAGACCCAATTCAGAGTAGTTCAAGATCAAATTAGTCATACACATCTCCTATAGATAGACTAGGTGATGGTGCAAGTGATTTTGAAGAGGGGCTACCTTGAGAACTGTAGGGTGAGTTGGTTCAATGTCATGACCAATTGATGCAGGTGATCCTGCTTACACTGATCTGACAGTGTTGAGGACCATGATTGTGACCTCGAATGTGATAGGTGTAGATGAATGCTGACATGGCCTGCATGAAATATGTTGTGCTTGTTCACCTTGACTACTTATATTACCTTCCTGAGAGGCAACTGTATCATCATATTATCTCCCCCATGTGTCTGGCCAGTACCCAGTCCTCTGCCCCTTGCAAGACTGACTCCAGCTTAACTCTGGTATTTCATAACTAGTGTACAAATGGAGGTGGATGCTGATGCTTGGTGTGTCACCATACTATGCATCCGTGTGATCATGGCATTATCCCTACTCTGTGCCATTTCCAAGTAGTGCAGGAAACCATCATGCATACCCTGGAATACTTTGACCATTTCCATCTGACTCTGTGGCACTGGTCTGAGACCTAACAATGCAAAGGCACATTTCCTTTCTGTGTTTCTTGGGGTAGCTGTAAGAAATTCTTGCAGCTGGCTCCACTTTGTAAAGGTTGCACTGTGGACACCATTACCACCAAAAGCCTGCCATCATTCTCAAAAGTTTCCGCTGGATTTGGAAGTACTTGGGTAGAGGTGCAGGGGTGTTTCTCCTGCACAAGTGTGAGTGTAATGTCAGCACGTACTTGATTTTGTGATTCACTGTCACTTTCTGCACAGTTACTAACATGTTGCGCGGTGAGACATCCTGCCATAAAACACAGGGACTGCATTCCACTTTCCTCAGGCTGCCTCATAAATACAATTATGTTAATATCATTATTATCAATAGCAGCAGCAACATTGATTCTTCTGCTATCATCCAAATTTATTGGTACTGCTGAACTGTTGTTTCTGATGCTGACCCTGTAAAAAAAATTATTTGAAAACATTAATAATAACAGAATGGCATACAGTAATGTATGCTTACAGCAGGACACTATCAATGCACATTGCCTTCATTTCCATTCTGATGTAATTAATTGTGGCATCTTCAAGGAGATTTCCTTATCAGCATTCAATTCTCTATATAAATATAGGTTACTGATTTTAAACCAACCATCATGAGCAGATGAGTGTTGCTGCTGTTGCTGCAGACATTAGAAATATGCAGCAGTGTGCACATCACCTATAAATATTCCTGTTCCACCATCTTCTGTGTCATAGTTATCCCTACAGATGGACAGAAGACATTCCTCATCTGTTGTTAACAGAATAAGATTTGGAACCACCCTCACCATGTATTGGTACAAGAAATTGCATTGTGCCTGGCCTTGCTTCTAGCACGTGCTACCGTATCATTTGTTCTTTTTCTTTCACTGTGCCAGTGCTTGATTTTTATCAATAACTGCATTAATGCCAACAACTACCTGATTCCAAGGCCTTGCTCTTCTCAGCTTGTCTGCACCCCCTTACCTATGTCCTAAGTGTGGCCACAAGGACATGATTTTCTTCAAGGCTGAAGTTATCCTTTCTCTGCTTTGATACCTTTTTTACATCATTACTACATGTACAAATAAAAAAGGGCCACAGTCAGAAAGTGTGACAATAATGTTTATATGTAATGAGATTTTAAACTGCAAAACACTGACCAAGTCTTCCTGCTCACCTGTATTAAATAAAAATGTTACTTAACACAAACCATACAGTTACATACAGAAATCTCAAAATAGCCACAATATATTGCTTAATAATTCCTTCAAGACATAAATGCAATCACTTTTTTTTCACAAAAAGCATCTTTACCCAATCCTCCACCATTGCCATGCACTGATAATACTTCCATTTTTTATTCCTCACAGTCACTCCAGAAATCTCCAATACATCACACATGCCTGCTGATATCCTTAACACTGCAGAACTTCAGAAGTAAATTACTGCATTTAAACCCATGTATGGACAATACATAAATTACACCACAGTAATGATCATTTTCTGTCATCGGTAATCATAGTCACTGCTTCTGTCATAAAATCCAAATTCCAAATAAGACAAATATAGCAGTTAGTAATTACTATCATAACAAGCACATCTTATATGTAAACTCATTAAATATGACCTTTAACCCATTAATGAAATATATTCTGAAGTGTTTTTTATTAAATTATATTTGTTTAAAACATTTCTTACTCTTAATGCATCTGCCATCTCGTTTATTGGAAAATTAGTACGGCAATGCTCAAATTTTCGGTGAAAATTCAGGGTCATTTAACATATGTTATATGCAAATTAGGCTAATTTATATTCATCTCTATGAACAGTAGAGTACGCAAGCATGTCCCAAGATGCATCAGCAAATTTTATTCTTTGACGATCTTGAATGTGCATCCAAAGTAAGGTAAATGCACGTCAGACTGAAATGGATGCACTGTGGAGAGGTCCACAGTCTGCAGTGCTGCTCAGCTGTCTGAAGCTAGCCATGGGAGTACACAAATGGCCCTATACTAACCAAAATCAGAATGTGGATTAAAAAAAATAAAATGGAGTCATCTGAATGAAAAATTCACAGCAATCTGAAATGTAATCCCTGCCCATCTAAGATTATGTGTCACATCCTATCACCTCAAACAAATCATAAGTTCCTAACACTTAAAAATAACATGCATAATGATATTTACCCCCCCCCCTCAAAAAGAAAACGTAAAAGAAAAAAAATGCCGTACTACATGAGATATACTGGTGTTATGGTACAACAAAAAAAAAAAAATACCAATGAGCATTATCAATAGTGATCATTAATCATATATTTCTATTTTTACCAAACATAGAAAGGAAAGGTAATAGGTTTTCTTTAAGAAAAAAATGTATGTGACAAAGTTTCTTTAAGAAAAAAATTTATGTGACAAAGCAGCTTTGCTTAAACCAATCTTGCCAATAATATCAATAGCTGTTACAATATCCTTCCTAGTAAACAGGGTTTAGTTACGGTGATGTCACAGCCCACAGGGAGTGGTTCTAACTCTGATTAATACATCCCTGCCCATACTTTTCTAATTGTTGTTCTGGCACTTTGAATGATGGCATCACTTGTAAAGGCACAAACCCATAGTCCAAGCTGGTCTGGATTTAACACTCTCCTCACATGTCTTGCAGAACATGCACTGACTAAGAACGTCTTCTATTTCAAGAGGGAATGTTACTGGTAACTGCAAGGAACAGCTATGGGGGCCTCATTTGCCCCAATTTATGCTGACCTCTTTATGGGGTATGTGGAAGATCAGATTATATATGATGTCATGCACAACATTTACCTCTCAGAGATGGATATATGGAGACGTTTCTTAGACGATTGTTGATTGGTTTGGTGTGGGGGTGTGGACTATTTGTTAGAATTTTTGGAATATCTTAATTGTAATTGATGGGGGATTGAGGTTTACTGTTAATTATCACAGTAAAGAGATTAATTTCCTGGATGTCAATATTTTGAAATAGGAGGATGGTACACTCAAGACGTCAGTATACAGGAAATACCCACAATACAATAATTTATTATATGCAACCAGTTTATACCCCACACATACCATCAACAATATTCCTAAATTACAGTTTATGAGAATTAGAAGAATATGCTCTGCAGACATGGAATGTCATAATGCTAGGCATGATCTTGAGGGTAGATTTATCAATAGGGGATATAAGAAATCAACAGTACAAAAAGCCAGTGACTGGGCGGCCAATTGTGAGAGATCTAGCTTATTGAATTATAAAGCTAAAACCAAAAAGGATGGATCAGGAACCATGAGGTTGGTTACTACATTTGGCAGTAATATACATTTATTGCAGGATGTAGTTAAACAATGGAATATTCTTCGGACCAATACAGATCTGGATCAATATTTGTCTAACAGATGCCAATTTTCTTTCAGAAGGGGAAGAACAATCACTTCCTATTTTGCGCATTATAAGAAAACTTTTTTGGATTATGTGAACCAACATCAACTAACCATATTGGGGGATAGGCTTGTTGGGTCACATCCTTGTGGACATTGCAGTCTGTGTAAACATATGTTTAAAACTTCATCTTTTAGCAGTAAAAATACTGGTCAAATTTTTGATATTTCATTTTTTGGGAATTGTAGCTCTGACTGGGTTGTCTATTTGGCTAATTGCCAATGTTCTGCCTTTTATGTAGGGCAGACTTCTAGGCAACCAAGAAGTCGCATTTCAGAACATTTGAGTGATTTACGTCTTAAAAAAATGACCAATGCATTGTATAGACATTGTCAGTTACACAGACCTGCTTCGTTTACATTTGTCATTATTGACCAAATAAAAGGTACTAGATCTATGAAACAAGGTTGGCACACTATACTAACTCAAAAGGAAAGAAAATGGATTATTAAGTTGGGTGTACTATTTCATCCTGGACTAAATGACAAGTTATGAGGGTCTTTTTTTCTTTTTATTAAGGACCCTAATTAGTAATTTCACAAGTAAATATATGATATGAATGGAAGTTTGATTACAGCATCTGATATATTTAAAATGTTTATTCTGGTTGATATTTATATGGGTTTGGAGGCTGGAATAGATTAATGAGGGAATTGATGTCACAATTGGGGATGTACATTGTGTATAAAAACTGTCCCTGCATTATGTATGTTTTATCACTGAAGAAGGTTTGTTACCGAAACTGGTCTGAAGGGAAAGGAATAAAACTTTAATTGCCTCTGAGTGTTGGCTTTTTCTTTTTTGGTTTATTTGTAGAAAATGTCAGGTAGTGTTAACAGATATTTTCTCCACAGGGCTCACAGGTAAAGAAATGTTTGTATTAGTTGTATGAAGGGTATACTAATAAACTGTGTACAAATGTTCCAGTGCCCAGCCTTATGCCAACATATGACAGCAGGATAGCTATAAACACTATGCACTATTCCCAATACATGTCACTCAAGTGTCACGCTGTCACAGCTAGTGATCACTGTTGCCAATAACCTTGGACACAGATATAAATCCAGTAGAAGTATGCCATTAGCACATTCACACAACATCAATGCAGGGTACACCTTGTTAGTCATATATGCAGGGGCACCAGAAGGTGTTGAAGGCTGGGGGGCGGAGGATGAGAGAGGCACTTAGTGATCTAAAAATGGCAATTTTTAAAAAATACTTACTACCACAACATATGTTCACTTGGAGGACATTTTAAGCTTAGCCAATTTCCCTTTTGGTGCTTGAATTAACATTTCCTGATTGGTCTTACCTATCCCATGGCTGATAATTGTACATTAGCCCTAGTGAGAATAACTGTGATCATACCATAGATAATTTGAGGGGACCCATGTAAGGGAGTGAAGCATTTAGGAACTGCCTCTATCCATTAGTGGCATGACAGGCAATCTTGAAGTACATTTTCTATTACCAATCCTTAGATCCAAGTTGCGTTTGAATATTGACATGAATGAGCTTTGTTTAACTTGAATGGATAGTCTGTTCTGGAACAGTGGCAGCCTCTGTAATATATATCCATATCTCTACAACATTCAGTTTAGATACCTGGACTGAGTACTTCTGATGCAATTTGACTTGCTGATGTTCATTAGGTATACTGGTATTGGGCTGGAGGACACCTAGTACAGTGTGAAAAACTTGTGGGAAATGTAAGGAAGTGCTTATTTGTGGAAATGGTGGCTGGGTATTGGGACAGCCTTGCAGTAGTTTTAGTCTCACATACAGTGACAGAACTGAGGTATGCATGACATGACAGTTCTTATAACGGGTAGAAGGAATGTGTTGGTTAGGTAGGCTCTGTAGATTATTTAGTTGTCAGGGATATGGACAGGCCTTCTGGACCAAATAATCCCTGTCTAATGTAATGTTTTATGTTTCATTGTTTTGTTATTACAGAGGCTGAAACTAGCAGATAACACCCACCAGAGTCTTTGAAGTGTGTGTTTGAGAATGTGGAAGCATATAATTGGGGCATACTGGCGCACCAGCTTGATATGCAGGCACACGAGTAGGGATGTAGAGCAAAGAAGATAAATGGGGAGTTGCCATTTTTGTATTTATTTACTCATTTTATTTCACTGATTATTTGTTAACCAAGTACACAGACATGAATATGGACCCTTTTCAGTCATGATCCCAACCCCAAGGTACTACACTTTGCTTGAAAAGCTGAGCAGACAGTAGTAAATCTAAACTGGGGAGAGCTGTTTGCACATAAAGTACCATCAAAATGGCTTTCTCATCTTGTGAAATGTGATAGTCTGATAATTTTTTTTTTCAGTCCCACTTCTTACTTTATGGCACCTGCCTACACCGGTCTTGTGCTATGAATTCCCAGCTGCTGGTACAATGCATGTTTAGTATGAGTAGTAAGTACGTAGACATCGTGTTCAGTTGTTCTCACTGCTCAAAGCTGTTGAATGCATTTCCTCTCTGAAAATTTCACTGGTGTTTATGCAGATTACTTACAGTAGCAATAAGCAGTAAATGCTTTTTATTATAGTTTTGCCCTCATGGCATATTTATCCTAGTTCTTCCTCCTTTCCTGTAGATCTCACAAATTGCTGTTCCCTCCCAAAAAGTGTAGATACCTTTTCTGAAATTTAATTTAATTTTTTTTTTTTGGGGGGGGGGGGGTAAAAATAACAAAGAACCCTTTCTAAACTGATGTTTTCTGTTTCTTCTGAAATTTCTTTCTTGGGAGTCAGCTGTTTTGTTATCTTACATTTGATTTTGTAAGTTATACTATGGTCTGATGTGGACTTTTCACATATATACAACTGTTTTTACAAACATATCCTGATTGCCAGTCACACACTACTCCTATATATACTGACCCAAATCACAGTGTACTTGGGGCTCTGATGCAGACACAGAACCAGTACACACACAAATAAATACAGCTGCATATATGGGAGGCCTACGTTATCTGGTAGAGCTGGCAACTGCACAGACTGTTGCTGAATATTCACAGTTGTGTCCCCTATTCATTTCAGGGTCCTCATAAAACCTACTCTGTGTGCACACATACTGGCAAGGTAGTGCAGATTGGAGTTACAAAACCATGACAGACAGCTCAGTGTCACACATCATACCCATCAGAACACACATGTTCATGCTAATCCTGTGTTAAACATATGCACATATGTCTTACAAATACATCTGCCATAAGAATGACTTGGTAGCTCCATCTGTTAACAGTTCTAGCATCTGTCACATCTAGAAACCCACAGCCTGGTGTGTGGCACAATAACTACATGCATGTCAATACAACATAGGAATAATGCAGCCCTGCAATGTCCAGCAAAATTGTTTGCTCCTACCACAGTCACTGCCACCCACAATAGCATGTTAAAGCCCTGCAGGGTGGGACACACTTCACAATTATGAATATGTGTACTATATGTTGCCTAACACTCTCTGGATGGCGCTATTACATAACATATGCACCACAGGCACATGCCTCACCTGGACTGTTGTGGATACCCTCAGCCAGAGCATGCTGTGACACAACAGCTGACACTGCACCCTCACTGACAGTAACAGCTTGCTCTCCCCCAATATCTTCACAATCCCTAGTCTGACTCCTGGCCAGAATGCAGCAGCTGTGGCCTGCTACACATGCAGCAGTATGTCCAACTACCTGGTACAAACCTAACACTGCTCCCAAACACCTAGAGCAGAGCATCCACATAGCCAAACATAATGGGTTGGGGGGTTGTTCAGGTTTTAAGCGACATGTCTCAGTCTGCCCCTACAAACATGCACAGTTGATATACCAGCATCAATTGTAGCAACATGTACAGTCAGATAGAAAAGGATCTATGACACTCACATCTGCCTGTCTCTTTACTCACCCCAGCACACATTTACACAGTACACTGCTACAGAATATGAAAGTCTGTTAACAATGGCCAGACATACATACCTCTCAGCAGTACAAATTTCCATAGAATGTTCAGGTTTTTGCCTCATATTTTTGGCTTGTTCCTCATAACATTTGTGGTTTCTGCCAAATCACTGGGATGATATGAGGAATTAAATCACTATATGATGATATACATTTGAGTTTCACACTTCAAATCCTTCATAATATGTATGTCAAAACAAACCATGTTACTCTAGCAAATTTCTAAGTTTATAAGAACAATATTTAAAATCTGTCCCTATTTATGACCCTTTGTTCCCCTATTTTGTCATGCTTTGTCCAGATTTCTTGTGCTAAGAGGTTGAGAGGTATGCAGACATAACATGCAAATCTGTGGGCATAACACATCAGTCCAAACAGTGGATAGTATTTCCACCTACCCTCTGTAATGCTATAGCTCCCACACCTCGATAATGTACTCCTCACAGGCCAGGAAAAGCAGCAAGGCCCACATCTTCTTCTTCTTCTTCTTTCGGCTGCTCCCATTAGGGGTTGCCACAGTGGATCATCTGTTTCCATTTCTTCCTGTCCTCTGCAGCTTGCTCTGTCACACCAGCCACCTGCATGTCCTCTCTCATCACATCCATAAATCGTATCTTAGGCCTTCCTCTTTTCCTTTTATCTGGCAGCTTCATCCTTAGCATCTTTTTCCCAATATACTCTGCATCCCTCCTCAGCACATGTCCAAACCAACATAATCTTGCCTCTCTGGCTTTGTTTCCAAAACTTCCAACCTGGGCTGACCCTCTAATATACTTATTCCTAATCCTGTCCACCCTCATCACACCCAGTGCAAATCTTAACATCTTTAACTCTGCCACGTCCAGCTCTGACTCCTGCCTTTTTGTCAATGCCACTGTCTCCAACCCATATAACATAGCTGATCTCACTCCCCTCTTGTAGACCTTCCCTTTCATTCTTACTGGTACTTGTCTGTCACAAATCACTCCTGACACTCTTCTCCACCCACTCCATCCTGCCTGTATTCTCTTCTTCACCTCTCTTCCACACTCACCATTACTCTGAACTGTTGTTCCCAAGTATTTAAACTCATCCACCTTTGCCACCTCTACTCCCTGCATCCTCACCATTCCTCTATCCTCCCTCTCATTCACACACACATATTTTGTCTTAGTCCTGCTGACCTTCATTCCTCTTCTCTCTAGAGCATAACTCCACCTCTTCACGGTATCCTCCACCTGTTCCCTACTCTCACTACAGATCACAATGTCATGTGCAAACATCATAGTCCACCGGGACTCCTGTCTGATCTCGTCTGTCAACCTGTCCATCACCATTGCAAATAAGAAAGGGCTCAGAGCTGATCCTTGATGTAATCCCACCTCCACCTGCAATGCATCCATCACTCCCACCACAGACCTGACTGCTGTCACCCTACCCTCGTACATATCCTGTACCACTCTTACATACTTCTCTGACACTTCCGACTTCCTCATACAATACCACAACTCCTCTCTAGGCACCTTGTCATATGCTTTATCTAATTCCACAAAGACACAATGTAACTCCTTCTGGCCTTCTCTGTACGTCTCGATCAACTCTCTCAGAGGAAACATCGCATCTGTAGTGTTCTTTCCTGGCTTGAAACTATACTGCTGATCACTAATCATCACCTCCCTTCTTAACCTAGCTTCTACTACTCTTTCCTATAACGTCATGCTGTGACTGATCAGTTTAATCCCTCAGTAGTTACTACAGCTCTGCACATCATCGCCCACATGAAGGCCTTAATTATAGCACCGTCTTGCCATGCCATTTGCTAATGGAAAGGCAACACAGCTGTTCTGGATGCAATTAGCAAGTGGGAGACACAGACTGGTGCAAAGGCCATCACCTGTTCATGAGCATTACCTACAAAAGGCAATCTGCTGCCAATGTTAAACAGGTCTGACACTTTCTTCATGAAGACAGACTGAGATTCTTTAAAACACTACTTGTGGATTTCTTTTGATAAAGGAGTACAGCACTATACCAGGTATATCATACAATTAACATGTAATGGAATGCAGATGGGAGATGCAGTCATGGGAAATAGGATTTTAAACAATAGGTCTCAACAACACTTCCTGGACTGACATGTTGCTGTTAGTCTGCAGTCCAGCACCTACGGCCATCCCTGATGGCTCTGTCTGCAGTGACATAGATCACAGCTCTGGCCCCTGAGTCACCCCAGCAAGAGTCAGCACACATATGACTACTACTGGATTGTCTGTTGTACAATACTGACTGTGACACTGCCAGCCCAGTTAACTGGGATGTTGTAAATAATCATGTAATTTGTGACTACTAATATGATACATATGCTTGGCTTACAAATGTAAAAGACCTATATATGTTATATGGATATTGAACAACTGGTGCAGAAGTTTGTGCTGAACTGTATGTTATGTACTGAGCTCATACCTCTCAGCTGCCAGAGTTTTGCCAACTGACCACATGTTTGCCTCATATATTTAGTCATTTACTCATACATTTGTGTTTTGTCTGGCAAATCCCTGGCAAATCATTAAAGATTGAAGTCATAGAATAATAGCACACATTTGAATGTCAGATGTCAAATCCTTCAGAAAATTCATGCGAATGCAAAGCCTGGTATTCTGTCAAATGTCTGTGTGTGTAACTGCAATATTTATAAAGTGTCACTGTTTTGTGGCCTTTGTCCCCCCTTTATTTGTGCCTTTGTCCAGATGTCCTGCTCTATAGAGGTTGAGAAATATGACTGAGCTTCAGAAGTGTAGCCACAGTGTACTGTACTGGCAAAGAACAGAAATGTATATAAAGTATTACCTGTGCAAATGTATGCATTAATAGTAGAATCTGGAAGCCTCGAACATACAGACATAAGTTGAAAATCTTCAAGTAAATAAGCTGAACTTGTTTTACGAATGTGTTATCTCAGTTTCAGTGCAGCAAGCAGACATAAATGTCTACAGCTAGAGGTTTTTGTATTCTCTTGAAACATAAATAATTACTAGGTTGAAAATATAAAAGTGTTTAACTGTGTTAAACATCAGACAGATATGTACTTCTGATGCAGAGATGTTAAAATGTATGTTAGTTGCTGTTAGACTGGGAAGTGAAGACAGGTGACAAACACTGATGTACCAAAAATAAGGCACTGGAAGGTTCACCAGAATAAAATCAACTGTTTTATTGATCGCACACAATATTAAAAAATGTAAAACACATCCAGAACGCATTAACTGTATCACCGTGTTTTCATCACAAAAACTTCTTCAGATGAGCATACCAACTTCTGAAACCCTTTATATACAGAAACATCCCCAATTAATCAATTAACAAACTATTATACTTTTAAAAACACAGTGCAAAAAAAAAAAAAAACATATATAGAAACAAAACACAATAAATACAGAAGTGCATAGAAAATAATTTGTTGGTCAAGCAGGAATCTTGTAAAAAACATATATTATTTACAATTTGTAAAAACTTATAAACAAAAAATGTTTAAAAATATAAACCTTTTTAAAACCACATTTTAAAACACTGTTGTGTAGGTCATACAAAATGTAAAACAGCACCATCTGCTGGAAAGTCACATCATTTAAAGTTTAGCTGACCTAAGCTTTAAGACTGGCTTCAATGAAACCATCTCATTCAAACCAGGATACCTAGTAGCTTCAAGAACTAGTTGCCAGTACAGTTCCCTGTATTTTAGGCATGTTTCCCAAGGGCCACCCCTAGGATCAATGGGCAATATTTCTATTACATAAAAATGAAAATCAGCTCCTGCACAGTTCAGAGTATGTTTATAAAGGGAATTGCTACTGTTCATCTTTTTTATATCATACCTGTGTTCATACATTCTTGACTTTAATTTTCTCTCCGTTTTGCCTATATCGAATGCTTCACATTTGTCACACAAGGCTAAATAAATAATTCCATTAGTATTGCAATTAGCAAAACCATTTGTCTTACTAAGTCTGTCAAACACTGATGTAATCTGAGCTAACTCAGCATTAATGTTGACTATTACTTTCAGACCTGTCTCAGAGAAAGATCTTTGCATGTTGTATGTCTCTTTGTATCTGACAACATCCACTCATCTGCATTTACCATGTTTACCTTTAATTTACCTTGCTAATAGCAAGGAACTAAGGAAATGTCAACTTGTTTACATATAGATGGGAATATAGTATATCTGTCTGATGTTTGTGTGGTCTGCATTGCTCTGAGTATCAATCATCTCTGCATTTAATTTTGATTTTAAGCTCTTTATTTAAGGTTTGACCACTTCTATTTTGTATTTTATTCTAGTATTACATTTGTTTAGTTTTACGTTTTCTGTTCTGTTGAAGTTTTAAGAGTTCTTGGCTAGGGTCAGTTAAAAAAAGTTACCAAAGAATTCCTTTGCAAACTGTGAATAGCATCAGTTAATTAGTGGGAGGAGCTTAGAGACAGCATTGTTGTTTTAGTTAGAAATATGTGTAGTTAGCTGAAGTGTTTGTGTGGTCTGCATTGCTCTGAGTATCAGTCATCTCTGCATTTAATGTTGATTTGAAGTCCTTTATTTAAGGTTTTATCACCTCTATTTTGTATCTTATTCTAGTAGTACATTTGTTTTGTTTTAAATTTTCTGTTCTGTTGGAGTTTTAGGAGTTCCCCCTCCCACTTGCCCAGTCCTTGTTGTCTTCTTAAATTTGGTGGCTTTTGAGTTGCCCGCCCCCTACTGTAAATCTCATTTTAGACACTCCTCCCAATCCCATCCCATCAGATTATTCTACTTAGTAGACAGAGATCATTTGGGAAGGCCCGGTTTCCCAAACTTAAATTGTCATGTTTCATCCCTTCGCACTTAATCTAAAACAAAATAATTTTGCTGTATTTGTGTTTCTTCCTACTTTATTACTTTATTTTGCGTTTGCTGGCTGTTCTTAAAAGTATTCAATTGCACTCATTCTGCTGCATTTATTACTGCTTGTTAGTAGCCTGATTAAATTGTAACTGTTATTCTAAGCCTTTTGGTTTAAACACTTGGGCTTCAGGCCAGTTATTTTACATTAAGAACGTTTGTGGTCTGCCCTCTTGCGATAGGAGAGGGTTGATTCTGCCCTTCTGAGCTGGGAATTGCTGGTTAAAGGCTTATTGTATCTGCTTATTTGAACTGTTTCTTTCTGACATTGGTGCACATTGTTTGCTGTAGCATAGACTAGATTCAGACCTGCTGAATCTATCTTTGTTTGTATAACTTGAGCACTAATCTAGGCCATCTTTTTGGAGAGGGTTTCCCTATATCCTAGTGTCAGGAGTGTGCAGTTATAACTTGTCTGATTGAAGACTGCTGGAACAGGGTAGAGTTTCAAGCTTTTATAATGGTTAATTGGTTAATTTGTTTAAATCAGTTTGCTCTTGTTTGCTACTGTTATATTTAAGTGTGTATCTGTTCTCCTGTGTTAAATTGACCCAAACATGTGAGGCAGAGCACCTCGCTGACTCTGTTCAAGAGAAATCTAGACCTGTGGATGGGAGATCGTGTTAGAGTTTGAGGGAATCTCTGGGTCACTGCTGGCAGACAGAAGCACAACAACAAACTAAGTTTTTTTTCATATTTTATTGGGTGGGTGCGTAAGGTTAATATTTTAATCGGCTTATAAATGCCTTAGGGCAGATAGTAGCTATAAACCCTAACCCTATGAGTTTAAATATCTTTAGCATAGTCTGGTTACAGGTTTTGATGTATTCAGATCTGCTTGTGTGATTCCTGTGAGTCCTGCTACGCCATCTTGTATTGTTCATGGCCTGCCTGCACTTACTGGGAGTAAGTGAAATGGTTGAAAATGGTCTGGCACAGGGTGTTGAGCTAAGAGCTCAGGGACAAGGGTTGGTTGGTCAGTCCCAGTGTTTCTATTTTACCTTTGTTTTTGTGGTATTTAAATCCAGCATCTGTGTGGGTTTGTGCTTGTTTGCCCATTGTGCACCGCCACTGTTCTGTTTTAACCTTTGCGAGGTATCTCAGTTGCATTTTTCCCTTACCAGCACTCCTGTGTGAGTGAGGCCCTCGCCTGCAGCTACTGTATTGATTTTATCCAGCCATACTCACACCTATAGGTACTCTCCTCAGATAGTACCCACTCTACTATCCCTGACCTCTGTTCCACATATTCTGATAAGCATGGATAGACAATCTGAGACAGTGTAGCAACTGCCTTATGTACACAGACAACCCTCTACAACTACCACCTAAGAACACAATATGTGAGAGAAGCAATCACATTAAGAACCTAGGATTCTTGCTGTCTCAGTCAAAAGCGAGTACATGATTGACAGACCACGATGCTTTGCCACAGATGGACTCCATCTATCTCCCCTGGGCTTTAGGCTTTTGGCAAAGGCTCTTGCCTCCCCCATAGTGCCTTTTTAAGGCAAAGTCATGAGCACAATATTGCCAACATAAAAAATTCATATAAGTGAAATTTGAAGGTCATGCTGCTAAATGCTAGGAGTCTTAGCATGAAACTGCACTCATTGCAAGCATTCCCTGTCCTGGAGGAGGCTGACATTTGTGCAGTCACTGAAACCTGGTTCAGAGCTTTGGAGAGCACCCCAACCTTACAAGGTTACTCATCCTACCATACTTTCAGACCCCAAATGGAGGGGTACAAAGCCAAAGGTGGTGGAGTTTCAATATTTATCAAAGACATACATACCTCCAGGCTGGCCAAATGGTATGATGCACAGGAGACATTCCAAGTGAGTTAACTGTTGACAAAACACAAATTCAAATCATAGGTAGCTACAGACCCCCAACCATGACTCAGGATACCCACTCCACCTATCTGGACTTACTTCAATCCATCAAGATTCAACCCTCTACCCTGATCCTGGGTGACTTTAACTACCCAGCCATAGAGTGCAAGACCTAGTCTAGCCCAAACATGAATGCCCAGTGATTCCATGACTTTGTCAATGGCAATGCATTGGATCAGCTGGTTGACACCCCTACTTTGGGTGACAATATCCTGTACCTGGTCCTAACCAACATGAGTAGCCACGTTAGCACTCCTACAGTGTCATCTTCCTTTTGTAAGATCTGACCATAAAGCGATCACTTCTGAAGTCACCATCTCCCCTGACCCCCCCCCCCCCCACCCTTGTCAGGGTCAAATGAAAATACATTTCCAAAGCTGACTATAATCTCCTCAAAGCAGGTATAAGCAGCTTCACAGCCACCATCCCTTCAGTTGGAACTATCACTAATGTCCAAGCCTACACCAGAAAAATATATGAGGATCAACATAGCTGTATGGACTCAGCAATACCTGACAGGACCAAAACATCATCTTCAAGGAATAGTAAACCTGTCTGATAGACAGGAGCAATAAACAAACTCCATAACAGAAGAAGAAAATTAATGTCCAGGGCCAAGAAGGAGCAGGTGCCAAGTTGGAAGCAATCTCTTCTTTGTCTGAACAAGCAAATAAGGTCACTGGTGAAATCCTCTAAAGCTAACTTTGAGTCCAAATTGGCCACATCCACTAAGGACAATCACAAGGCCTTCTTCACATATGTCCACAGTCTCAATGGCAGCACCCAAATCTGCTCTGAACTGGTGGTCAATAACACCACATACACAAATGCCACAGATATAGCCAACCTGCTGGCAGAGAGGTTCAGTGAAAACTTCACCCACTGTCCCCCCCCCCATCAGTACATCAGGACATCCCCAGCACCTGCCCCCCCCTCCCCTCATCACCATGGAGCAGGTCCTTAATGCCCTATCAAAGGCAAAAAATAAAGTGTCCATGGAACACAATAACATCCCTGCCTGTATCCTACATGAACTCAGGCATGAGCTCTCAGCTCCATTAGACACCCTATTCAACCAAAGCCTAAGCACTGGCGTCTTCCCTGCTGAATGGAGGACAGCCACTGTCATTCCTCTACACAAAGGTGGAGCGTCCACTGACCCAGGCAATTATAGGCCCATCAGCCTAACTAGCCTGATCTGCAAGGCCATGGCATGCGTTATCATGGACCTTATAAACAAGGACATTGGCAACCTCCAAATGCTTGACTCCACACAGTTTGGTGTTTTGTCAAAGGGAAATCATGCCTATTAAACTTGGTCAACTTCTTCGAAACAGTCACCAAAGCCATAGTCAAGGGGAAGACATTGCACAGTGCCTACCTTGACCTAGCCAAAGCCTTGGACACTATTCCCCACTTGGGCATAATACATAAACCTCCCAGCTAGGTATCAGCCTGTATGTTACTAGATGGGTAGCTAACTGGCTCACTGATAGAACCCACTCAGTCAAAGTAGGTGAAGTCACCTCTAGTAGCAGACCTGTAACAAGCGGTGTACCCCAAGGATCAGTCTTGGGGCCTCTACTGTTTGGCATATATGTCTCTGAGGTGCAAGACAAAACCAAGGATCTGTGGCTGACCACGTTTGCAAATGACTGCAAGCTGGATGCTGTCTTAAATTACCCTAGTGATGTGAACATCCTCCAAGAGGGCCTTACCCAAACTAATGACTGGTGCCAGAAGCATGGCCTCAAACTGAATGCCAAGACATGCATCATTATCCCCTTTGGAAAAAATGTAATTCCTACTACTTATGACATTAATAACGTACTAAGCATGCAATCAGTTGTGAGGGACTTGGGCACCCAGGTTGATAGCAACCTGACTTTTGACCACCACATTGCCTCCATTGTACAGAAGGCTGTCTACATGGCCCACCTCATAAATAAGGGTATGTCATCCAGGAACAAGAAGGTCATAACATCAATGTACTCCTCCCTTATCAGATCCATTATCGAGTACAATGCCCCCTTTGGCATGTACCTTGCCATGCACTTGCAGCAGTTGGAGAGACCACAGAGGTTCCTGACCAGGAAAATCCAGGGTCTCAAACAACTATCCTATAAAGATAGGCTAAAAGCCCTGTCCCTCTACTCAGTCTCATACAGACTGCTCAGAGGTGACCTGTGTCTGGCATACAAGGCCATTTCTGACCCAGCCTTGATGGAGTTGGTGCATATCTGTAAGACAAACTCAAATCATGCAACCCACATGCAAGGCCTTAACCTGGTCTGTGACATGAATAGAACTTGTTGGCGGGATAGATTTGTGTCCCAAAGACTATCCCATTTCTGGAACAGACTCCCTATCCATGTCAAGCAGAATAGCTCTCTAGCCCTCTTTAAGAGGAACCTGGACGACTGGATGGGAAACAGAACATACACACCCTGGGATCCCACCTTTGTCCCTGCTGGATATGGGAAACAGGTGATGACCTTGAAGGAACATGGGCAAAATTCTTGGCTAGGCTTATAAGGGCCACCGGGCCAATAGCCTAGTATCATCCTATGAACCTATGAACCTATTACCTTAGATGTTTGCTTTATTTATTTCAGACTGTCCTGCAATGTTGTCTTAAATTATTGCTTGTGAGTCTGAACTCTGTAGTTACCATATTGATTGAGTATTCTGTTGTTCCTTTATTAGTTATTATTAAATATAGGTAAACCTTGTAATTGTGTCTAGTCTGTATAGGACTAAGTAAGCTCTCAGAGTACTTGCATATGTATTTGGTAACACTGTATAGCCCAATCAAATAGCCTTGGTCTTGGTCACACTTACCATTTGGCTAATAGGCACATCACACAGTAGGATTTGTCACCCTTTGGTAAAAGCCTTACTGTAAACTGATATAGAGCTGGATTGTGGCAGTCAGAACTACCTTTAACTGTGGGCAAAAGTGGCCATAGCTAGTAAACCTGTGACAGCCTTCCCCAGGAGTGAGTGAGTGAGTGAGTGAGTGAGTGTGTGTGTGTGTGTGTGTGTGTGTGTGTGTGTGTGTGTGTGTGTGTGTGAGATTCATAAATCAAATCTCAAAGTGTGTGTGTCAGCTACATGGGCAGGGACATAGAAAGGGTGATGGATGTTTTGACTTGGCAGCTCTGCTGAGATGTTAACCGTATAGCTGTGCCAATGGAGAGTCTTACTGGGGATCTGGAGAGAGAGGGAGAAACCAGCCCCAGACTGACTGTGATCTCTGTGTGCTCTGAAGGGTAATTATACTTTACTGTGTGTGTACTTGTCATCCTTCCATTTTGTACATCCCTCACTGGTGGTAGTGGTGAAGATTGAGGCTCTTTCATTAATGGGCCAGTACAGGGGCATCACACTGACAGTATGTAGTGGTGGATACAGCTGGCATATCACATCATGTACCATCACTGAGCCTCTCTCAGTCTGCCAATGTCAAACAGAATTATTTCAGAGATTGTCCAGGTACCCCCTGACCATTCCTGACATACTCTGGTTAAGTCAGTGTGTAGTCCACACTTGTATCTGATTGCCTGACACCTATGGCTAGCATACCTGGTGAACTCCTGCAGCAGAACAGCAGGATATAAGTAGTAGTAGTGAGGGGATGCTGGCTCTGGCTCAGCAGGAGTGCATACATACTAAGCATCCAACGTAAGGGAATGGCTACAGTACCAGATATGCATGTACCATTTCTGTGTCCCCAGGGGTCTGGCATGTCACAGACACATTTCCCAAACTCTGTGGACAACCATCACGTATTGTTCAACTGGTGTGCGGAAATACACATTTGTCTGGCTGGGGGGGTCTACATCTATCAGGCACATGTACCCATTCTGCAAACACCTGGGTACTGCAGATGTCAAGCACCTATGAGGAGGTCACCCTACACCACATATACATTGCTCTCTGTTATTGTTTACTTCAGATATCCCTGGAATGTCCACATGCACCTGTAGTAGCACGCACCTATTTGTCGGATGTAGGCTGGATGACATGGTACTGTAACGCTGCCCATAGGGGACACTCAACAGTCGATGGCAGTGATGTGTGTGGACACATAACAACACAGTCTGTCACAGTATTCAGGCCATTTCTAGTAGTCCTGGTACCATCCCAGGTTACTAGTCTATGGGCCCTGAGCAGGCATATGCCTAGGCCACATGTTAGCCTATGTATATGCAAGGCAGCAGCTGATGTCCCCATCCAACAGAGATACAGGTGGTATCCCAAGGTTGTATGTGCTGTTAACCATCCATTTGACCAGGTTACACCTGCAAAGGTTTAGATAGCTACCCTGCCTGATGTGGACAGGGTGCTGATTCCACCTTAGGGGGATTGTGTGTGACACACATGTGAGCTGCCAACAAGGCCAGTCCAGGTCACTCACCAGGTTGAGAATGTGTGTGTGTGTGTGTGTGTGTGTGTGTGTGTGTGTGTGTGTGTGTGTGTGTGTGTGTGTGTGTGTGTTAACACAGTGAAGCGTGACTTGCACTCATGCAGCAGTCCCAGCAATGTGGATTCTGTGATTACCTTGCATGCCACAGTGAGGTCACTCCTGAGGAATATGTATGACACCAGGTAGAGGGTTGACCTTATAGCCTATAGGTGTATGGTAGCTGTTTGATGGCCTGGTATTCCTGGTGGGGAACGTCTGTGATGTCCCTAGCTGCTGCATGTGCTGCATGATGTGAATGATGAATGGAGTATTATGCACATTAATGGTCCTCACTGGGGGGAACAATAAACATCAGGATCGGGAGGCAATGCATGCTGCAATGCCAGTATGTTTACAATACCCATACTGTAGTGATAGATGGCAGGGGTATGATGTGGGTGTTAGTGGTGGATAGTGCTAGCAAAAGTGGATGTGCAGGGTCTGTACATAATAGTGGCCAATATATGCAGTCCTGTGATGTGTTCCCCTGTTTATGTCTTTCAGGTGGGATGTACCACAGATGGAACCCGTCGTTCTCAGATGCCGATATTGCAGCAATCATTGATGCCCTCAGACTCCATCACAGGGTACTGTTGGGAAGAAGCTGGCAAAACCTGCAGGAATGCACTACCCTGTGGGCAGAACTGGTAGTGACAGTCAACAATGTGGGACAGGACCTACGAACAGGTTCGGCACCGTGCCACAGACCTGCTACACAATGCTCAGCAAAGGGCTGCAGCTGTGGCCAGGGCCCATGCTAGCACAGGTGGAGGGCCTGCTACTCAACCACCACTCACAGTCACTGAGGAGTTCCTCGCAAACCTTGGTGCAGCCACTGCCTCCCAGGAAACCATCACTACATATGCTGTTGAGGTGGGTGGCACAGAGTCAACAGCTGAAGAGCATCCAGGTAAGGCACCAGTGTGCATCACGTCAATACTATAGTATTCATAGTGGCAGCCTTTGCATACTTGGATGCATATGTCAGGTCAAGCTGCATTTGTGGGTGGAGGTTTTGTAATGCACACAAGTGCGCACCTATTGTGAATGTCAGCAAGTTGGGTAGTATCACAGCTTGTACTATACATGTTCATAATTGTACATATTATCCTGCACCAAAGCCACATGTGTGTGTGCTGACAATACCTCTCCCCCACAACTACATAGGTCCCCCTGGTGTAGCTGGGGAACAGCCACCTGAAGCTGGTGAGTGTGGAACTGTCTTTTTGTGGCTCACCAGTACCCTGTTGAGGTCAGCCAGTTTTCCATGCACACAACACTTAGCCATATTGCAATATGCACATGTTCACGTGTGGTGGGGTTAAATGTGGTGCATCACATTGGTCATCATGGGAGCCTATTCACAGGAGCTGTAACATACTGACATGTACTGTTGTACAGGTGTTGCCACTGTGCTATACAGGGGTACATTAGTATTGTGCCCACAGGTGCACTGTGTGTTAGGTGAAGGTCCATCACATACTCCCACTCCTCATGTATCTCACAGGTGTATAGTAGTAGCAACATTAACTGGATGTAGCTGCACTGCATGTTGTTGATGGCCTGCCCAGAGTGTGCCTGTTGTGGTCTGATTGTGTGTCGTGCATGTCAAAATTCAGAAAGTGTTGTCTGTATAATGCCTTTGTGCCACCTTACCTGTGTGTGTATGTGTGTGCATCAGCAAACATTATAGTGCAGGTAGTAAATTACATATGTTGTCTTCCCCTCACAGGTGAACATGGGGGTTGGGGTCTCTCCACCTCACAACCTGATGTCACTGTCTTATCAGACTGTGATGATGATGGTGGTCATAGTGAGGCACAGGTGGGGTTGTTGGGAGCTGAATCTGTACCATTGGTTGACATCCCACTTCCACCCACAATGTCCCTGTACACGGTCAGTATGCCCACACATACCCAATCCCCAGCAGCCACAGATATTGGACAGTCAGAGGGTGGTGGCATCTAACAGGCTAGTGTGTTGACTATGGCATTTGTGAGTGTAGACACTAGTCAAAGCCAGAGAGCTGGCAAGGTCCCACACAGGCAGCTTGACAGGGGTGTTTAAAGGAGGACTGCTGCCCATCCAGCCCCCATCAGAGGTGTCAAAGCAGGTGTCACCCAACACATGTATTGGTCCATCATGGAGGCACTGGTATGTTGGGAACAGTACACCAGATGGATGCTCAGGGTCATGAATGCAACACTTCCTGCCATGCATGATGACCTTCATGGCACTGGTGATGCCGTATATCATTTTGCTGATGTCATGGTGAGACATTGTCAGTGCTCAACTGTACAATGTCTGTGCTTGAACATGTGGTGGGAATAGGGCATCAGACATGTGGACGTAGGTCAGCAACAACATCAGCTGAGAGCACACGTGGCCATGCACATTCACACTCCCATAGTGGCAGTACCACCAGCACTAGTGAAGGGAGGTTGCTGTCCACACCACAACATAGCAGGCCACAGGCAAATGGTCCTTGTTGTTCCTGTGAGGGACACAGATTCAGCAGGCAGCAGTCACTGTCAGGAAGTAGTACCACATCTAGCCTTGGGCCTGGTGGCGCCAGTGACACTCCTGGCAGCACCAGTTCCCATGCCCATGGCTAGAGATGGTGAACTGTACATCCTGCCATGTATGGTCCATGGCTGTCTAACATACCCTTGTGTAGGGCTAGCACATGGCTTGACTGTGTGCATACACACACTCACAAATCACTATCACATGAAGGTCACCACCAGATGCACACAGCTCCTCTCCATGGCCCAGGGTATGTGCGACAGTTGTAAGCATGGGGGAAAGCCACCCTGCACCCACAACACCCCCCGCTCTTTAAATATACCAAGTCCGAGATTGCACTACAGTTCAGTAAAGGGAAATCTTCCCTTTCTGCACTGAACGGAAATCCCCATTGAAACATTCAAACTTTTTCAAGTGCGAACATATGGATTCGACAATATAGCATTTGAACTTGTTATGGTTTGACAACATAATATGTATCCCCTGCCCTTGCTGATAGTAGAACCTCTACCTGCCTAGTTTTACAAATGATACTGCTATATACATAACACAAGCACCACAGAGCTACTATAGTGTTGCAGTGTCGGCCACTACTATTCTAGTGGGTGACAACTGCAAGGGCTGTTAGGACTGTCAATAGGGGGTTCACAGGCCCTTAACATGGTGGAGCCATCTGAAAGACACACACACACACACACACACACTGCTGCATGGGGACATGCATTGAAACACACACGCACACAGAGTTGACACTTTCCCAATTAGAAGGCCTACCTATCTAGTTATGTACAATACAGACTGACATGACTATTCCATGCTTCACAGTGCCTTTGTGTTAGGAAATGTGTAACTGCACTTGTATGGTGGATGACACCAGTAGGAGCCATGACTAGGTTGGCAATGAGGGAGTTAACAGGATGGAACAGGCACACAAAATGGTATAACCATCGCATGCACACAGGCAAGACAGCCACAGGGGATATGCATAAAGAAACACATACACTCACACAGTTGGAAATAGTCAGATTAGAAGCCCTACCTATCTACTTGTATGTACTATAGTGCTACATACATAATGCATGCACCACGGAGATTATATGCCAGGGACATTACTCATACCCTCCTACACCAATTAATCTTGGGAATGCCTTCATGGATTTGGGATAGACCACCCAAAATAGTGAATGTTCTCACATATTGCTCTAACAAACCTGGACAAGTGATAGGGTAACAGACTTTGGATCACCATGACGTTTCAGATGGGTATGACGTCTGAAGCTGACGTGTGTAACTATGGCAACTGTCACATATTTGCCAATGATTTGTCATAAAGCCCCATTGTTGGGAGACATGGATCACATATATGTTACAAACATCTGGACATTCTGCATACTTCTGTACAGATGAGTGGTATGGCCTTGTAAAGTATAACATGGTGCATGTAAGGTGGATGACATCAACAGGCTCTTTAAAGTAATGCCATGGGGAGGGGGTCAACACACCTTAAAATGGTATAACCAACACACACAACAGCCACAGGGGATATGCTTCACTCACACACACACACACACACACACACACACACACACACACACACACACACACATATATACAGTAGGATAGTTGGCTGTATTGAGATTCAAACCCCTACCTACCTACTTGTATGTACTATAGTGCTGCCTGCTTATCGCATGCACCACAGAGCTTATATACTTAGAAAGTGTCCAGCAGTGGATCTAAGGTTGATGACATGATCAGGCCCTGTAAAGTAATGCAATGGGGGGGGGGCACCAGGGTAGAACAGGCCTAAAAATGGTATAACCAACACACACACGGGATATGGGTCTCACAAACAGTCACACACAGTTGCTAGTGCTGAGATTAGAGCCACTATCTAGTTATTTGTACTATAGTGCTACGCAGTTATTGCATATGCCATGGAGCTTACAGGGTTAAAGAGTGTCCAAAGGTACTTCTAAGATGAATGACATCAGCAGGCCTTGTAAAGTAATGCAATGGGAGGGCACCAGGTTGGAACAGGCCTCAAAATGGTATAACCAACACACACACACACACACACACAACACAAGCAGTCACACACAGTTGCCAGTGCTGAGAATAGAACCCCTACCTATCCAGTTATTTGTACTATAGTGCTACATAGTTATCGCATGCTCAACAGAGCTTATAGGGCTGAAGAGTATCCAAAAGTACTTCTAAGATGGATGACATCAGCAAGCATTGTAAAGTAGGTCAGTTTTGAAGTTTACTGGGTGGAAAATGCCTCAAAATACTTTAACCTACAAACACACACACACACACACACACACACACACACACACACACACACACACACACACACACACACGCGGCAGGTGAGGTGAGATTACAACTCCTACCTGACTACTGTTATACAATGGAAGTCACCTTCATACTGGCACATGCCAGTGGTTACTATTGGTGTGCAACTGTCTGCATGAGGACATCACTCTATGCCTTTCAGGGTGTCTCTCTGTCTCTCTCTCTCTCTCTCTCTATGCTTTGTATGCCTATCACACTCAATAGATGCAGATATATCACATATTTGCCACCTCCAGATAGCTGCGGGCAATCCTGTCTGATGAGGGTGGGAAGACACAGTTAAGGTGTACCTAACTGTCCGTATGCAAAGACATAACTGGACAACAGAGTTGTATAGTCAGATGTGGGTTTCTTCATGGGCTGTAATTTGCTACGTGTAGGAGCATGCCCAGTAAGACCTTCAATAGTAAGAGCTAAACTTCATACCAGAGGTAGCTGTAGTCCAGTCCAGGATTTTGTGTGCTAAAGCTGAATGGCTGATGAAGCTGTGTAAACAGTCCAGCACCTCAGTTATATACTGTGTGAGGGATCTCCTGGCTGTGTGCTATCCTTATTAACTGAGTCATATCCTGGTGTGGGTATAGAGTGCATTGGACTGAGCAGAGTTCCCCATAATATGTGTGGTATATTCTACATAGCACTGTGATTTTCTGGTATGTGAGTGGCAGATCAGTATAGAGTTATGTGAGAGAGCACTGACAGACATTTGTTTACTGAACCCATACACTGCAGGGAACTATGTTACAGCAGAAATTATTCTAGTGTGCACATTCTATGTTTGTCTGACCAGTGGTTCCCCTTCCCATTATATGTGTCTCTTTGCCCTTCTGTAGTGCAGTCACGGCCTTTGTCCACAGTTGCTGTTGTTATGTATTTGTAGTTATGGTGTGAGTGGGGTAGAAGTCATAACATCAAACACAGGGTTACAGACCTCACCTCTGACTGCGCCTGTTTAGCGGGTTGTCCATCATTGTGCCCCATAGATCTGTTGTGGTCCTCAGATGGTTTGTATTGCACTGTTATTATAAGGCTACACTTGGCCATAGCTGTCAGACTCTTACAGATGGATGTCTGGACAGGCCCATATATAACAGTCAGACACAGGCCCAGACATGGGTGCAGGCTCTTAATATTGCTCTTCCAAATGTACACAGTTAGTGGAACAGTTTTGTATTAGCTTGCAATTATTTTCTGGGATGACATCTGCATCTCTACTGTTTGTCACTGCTGTTTTCACATCAACCTTTATTGGTTTGCCAATAGTTTGTCAGGCAAATGCAATGTTATGACAAGCAGAACAGATATATGAGACATGTGTAGACATTCTGTGACACCCTGTCATTCCACGGGTATGGATGGTGCCCACTTGTTGTCAGTACTGATGCAGTGCTGTGGCAGCCTTTATATCCTGGCACTCAAATGGCTTGTCACAACCTGCTGTTGTAGTAGGCACTGTGTAGGTTACTCAGACCTATGTAGTGTCCATATGTGTGGGACAGGGGGTCCCTCCATTGTCCAGCTTTCCTGCAGTAACAAATATTGAGTTCTGGCCAGCGTGTGTAGAGCTCCTACTGTTGGCATAGCTGACATGCAAAATAGTCATGCCCACTTGTTGTCAGTACTGATGCAGTGCTGTGGCAGTCTTTATATCCTGGCACTCAAATGGCTTGTAACAACCTGCTGTTGTAGTAAGCACTGTGTAGGTTACTCAGACCTGTGTAGTGTCCATATGTGTGGGGACAGGGGGTCCCTCCATTGTCCAGCTTTCCTGCAGTAACAAATATTGAGTTCTGGCCAGTGTGTGTAGAGCTCCTACTGTTGGCGTAGCTGACATGCAAAATAGTTGCCACTGCCAGTCTCAAACTATGGACCCTGACAACTACAGTACTGTACTTAGACCACTAAGCCACAACAGCCACCAGTAAGTGGTGTCTACTTGCTGACACTATTGACCACAAACATACATAGCACGTTGAACCCTGCATATTGCAGAAATGGAACAAGTTATCAAGTTGATTGTGACAGCCCTGGCAATGTTTGGCCTGCTGCTATCATCTTACAGACATAAATGTTACTGCAGTTCTATATGAACACAGGTGTGTTGAGGGGAGGGGGTATGCCTCTCAAGTGTACATATCTTCACAGATTGTGCAAATGTTTAGCTCATAATTTGGGCCTATTTTTCATAATGTTATGGTTGTGTGGCAAATAATAGTGAATACATTACAGACTGAAGTTAGAAAGTAATGACAGACATGTGAGTTTCAGACTTCTTGACCTTCAGATAAGTCATGCTACTGCAACAACTATTATTCTATCAACTTTCTATGTTTGTAAGTGCAATATTTATGACTTGTCCCTGTTTTTGGGCCTTTGCCCCACATTTCTTTATGGGTTTATGCAGATTTCTTGCTGTAAGAGGATTAGAGCTATGTATGGGACTCCAACATTGATGTCCATGCATTTGTCCTTTGACCCCACTATTTATAAGTCCCTCACATAGTGCAGTGGAATTTGCTGGCTTAGGACCTACTGCATATTGTGGGTCAGCCAGTATTTGGGTGAGAGTTCCTGTTGTCCGACATAGCTGTCCGTTTTCTGCTGCTGTCTTGGTAACCCACACCATTCCCATGCATACATGCAGCAATACTATATATATGCTACCACAGTCTACTACCACAGTCATTTATTGTTAAGAAGTGAGACTTACCTTGTGCCACCAGCAGTTGAGAGGACAGTGCTTCAGGGCTGACTCTGTTGGATGCAGGTAGTACACGGCCTATACATGGTAACGTATAGGTAATGTGATGTGGCTGGCATCCATTTTACTGTGTGTGAGTTAGAGTGAGGTATCAGTCCATGGGTCTCTAGGATGTCAGTGTATGTGCTATGTGTTGCCTCTTTGCCAAGGCCAGGGTGTACTGGGAATGCCTACGTCTGCCTACAGGGACAGGCTGAGGCCGTTCATCCTCCGAGTCCCCCTGTGCCTGTGGTGACCTTGGCAATGGTGGGGAGGTGTGTCCCCCTTCCCTGTGAGGGTCCTGCCACAGCTGTTTCTACAGGATCATATTGTGTAGCATGACAGATACTATGAACATGTGTGCACATGTGGCTGGAGAGTACTGCAGGGCTCCACCAGATATGTCAAGGCAGCAGAACCATGACTTGAGCATCCCAAACACATGCTGTATGATGTTCCTAGTTTGTGCATTTGCCTCATTATGGCATTCTTCAGTGGGTGTGTGCACATTTCTGATGGGTGTCATCATCCACGGTTCCAGTGTGTAACCAGCATCCCCCACTAGATGGCCATATGGGATGTCCCTCCTGGCAAATGCCTAGTACAGCTGTGAGGCATGCCAGATGTAAGAATCATGATAATTGCCAGGGCTGCCAGCACACACATTGATAACACCCTGGGCATTGCACATGACCTGGCAGTTGATGGAGTGATAGCCCTTGCGGTTGACGTAGACTCTACCCTCCTCACTGGGTGGTGCTTTGATGTGCAAATGAATGCAGTCTATAGCACCAAGTACCTCTGGGTAGTATGCTACATGGTGGAAGAGACGCATATTGGTGGTCCTCTCCTCAGAGGTGTTGGGGAAATAAAATGTTCTCACTGGCATGTGTTAGCATAACATCCAGGAACTGGTGGAGTACCCTGGATGCGGATGCCTATGAGATCCCCATGATGTCCCCAGTAGGTATTTAGAATGTACCTGTAGCTAGTATTCTTAAAGCTGCACATACTTTTGTTTCCACTAGGTTGTGTTCCCCTCTATTGGCTCTGGGTCTGAGGTGAGGCCGGCAGAGCTTAGTGAGTTGCTGTAGTATGTCCCTGTCTACCCTGTAGTGCTCTACTATCTCCAGCTCATGTAGCCCCTGGAAGGTTACCCTGGGCCTGAACACTCTTCTCCTCCTCAGTCTGGGCTGGTTGTCAGCATCATCCTCATCACTGACCTCAGCCTGTAGTGCATACAGATGTAGCAAAGGAGCAGTAGCCCCTATCATTTTGTCAGTTAAAATTCCCAAGTGTGTACTCTAATGGTGCATAGTATGTGGGGAAATCAGATTGAAGGGTGTCTGCATACATTATGCTGGTGTGCTGCAGATGCAGCCTGTGGGATTAGCTGACTATGATATATTCCATCTGCCAGCTACTTTATTGAGGGGTTTGAATGGCCCACTGTGTGTGGCAGAGGCCTTTTTAGTCATTTATAGTTGATTGCCTTTTGTCTATTTTTTCCTTTTATTTTTTTTCCAATTTCCTCCAGTTTTAAGCCTCACGGCTCTCCTCACAAATCTGTGGAACTAGTGTAAGCACTGCTGAACAGAAAGGGCCCTCCCCTTGTATATGAGTATGCTCAGCATTTCTCTAACCAGCTAAGTACAGCTAAGCAGCCTCAGACACACATCCCCCATGCTTAGCTGAGTGCAAACAGGAGCTGCTGAGCTCCAATGTGCTTACACAAACCATGACACATCCTCTTTTCATGTCAGCTGCCTCTTCTACCTACACCACCATGTTGTAGCTCCTACACGGTTAGGTACCTGGGGACACAATGGCCCATTTTGCTATTCAGTAAACTTAGCTCATTTACATATACCTAATTGCATATACCCTAGTTACAGCACTACAAGAGAGCCCATGTCCGTAGCAACCACTATAACCTGCCATTGGATGAGTCTGCATGCTGGCCAGTATAATGGAGAAATTCATTTTACCTTTAATACTCCCCTTTTACTATTTTAATTTTATTCTTTGCAAGCTCGCATGTTTTTGCTCCACTTAAACATGGCATATGTCCTAAAAAAAACTTTTGATTTTTCACGTTTTGCGTCAGTTGTACTTGCCAATGGCCATGGTTCTGGCCATTGGCATGCCTAATGCACCTAATACATGTTTTACTTTTACTTGTCACAGCCCCATTTTTTTTTTTTGCAGTCCGATACATGGTTACTAACTGCATACATTCTTGCTGCAGACATGGCTCCTACACAGATGCCTGTCTGCTTCCTGGATCAATAAATCACCTCATTTGCATGGTTTTCATCAGCAAATGAGGTGATTTACATACTGCGATTGCATCCGTGTTGGAATAGTTCTGAGAGGCTTGTGCACACCCCCAGCCTTGTTTCCTGGATCGTTCCGCCTCCGAATTCCATGTTTTGGCTGCGCCACTATAGCTTCATGTAGACTTTATTGAATTACCCCTATATCTCTAAATGTGAACAAATAACTATTCATAACATATATCTCCTTACTCTACCTTCTTCACTCACTTCCTTACTTCTATCAATTTCACTCCTGTGGTGTTCTCTCTAAATATACCATAAGCCTGCTTTTCTCTGACTTCGTATTGCAATTCCTGTTTGTATTATACTAACTTACATTTACTTTATAAACTGTCTAAAATATTTCTAACTATTAAATCATAGTCTTATAACTTGTATCTATTCCTAACCAATGTCTTCATATTATGTCTAATTTAGTATAATTATTTAAACTGCATTTGTTTTTTTGTATTATTTTTAAAGACTGCAAAATTATTGTTCTTAAAATGTTTTGTAATATTTTGGAGCTTTTCTCCCTGGGTCTCCACTGAAAATGGGCTTCTACCCAGTTGGGCTTTCTCAGTAACCAAATGTCAATCAAATATTTCTACGTTACCTGTCAAATCAGGTAAGCCACGGTGGTACAGCGGTAGCGTTGTTGCCTCATAGCAAGAGGTTCTCCTGTTCGATTCTCAGCTGGAGTGCCTTCTGTGTGGAGTCTGCATGTCCTCCCTGCGGTCGAGTGGCATCCGAAAGACATGCGCGAATGGGCGTGCCTTCGCTGAAGGTTGGGCATTGGGCTGGCAACACGGCACCATAAAAATCAAGTGCCAATCATTAGCAGACTGGAGTTCTGCTGTGGCGACCCCTAACCGGGAAAAGCCGAACAACAATCTGTCAAATCAGGTGCATTTGTATAGCAAAGGAAAGGCAAACATTCATGAATTTCTGTGTTTGTGAATAAGTTATATCTATGCACAGTGTAATATTTTGAAAATAACATTCTATACATATTTCATAGTTTTTTTTTTGTCCCTCATGACAGGGAATATTAACGCAGTATTATATGATTTCATACAGTTATGTATATGTAAGAGAAAAGAAAAAAGAAAAAAAAAGAGATTTCACAGGAATATACATACACACACACACAATTGCAAATACAGGTAAACAATAATTGCCTTCTGTAATTACAGGTGAGGAAGAGATTGAGTATTATCATCGGCAACAACAAAGAAGAATTGAAGGGCTGGTTGAATGTTCTGGTAAGTATAACTGAAGTCCAAGAGATGCATACTAGTTTATAGTATGTATAAGAAGCATAAAAAGCATTTGAAATCATTATATTACTGTTAAAAAATATGTCCATGTATAACTGCTGCTTATAACTGTTTTCTGTATTAGTCATAAAGAAAATATTTGTAAAGCTTTGCAAATGAAATAAATGCTATTGAAAGAGTACAATTACAGTACAAGCTAATGTTGCAAATATGTAAACAGAAATGGCATTACTCTGTTTTAACCTACAAAGGGTATTTTTACCACTGCATTGAATGTATTGTATGCACAGAACTTGAGAGGACACGCTCCTCTTCAAGAAGTCACAAGCACTTGCCATATGAATTCAGCTGGTCTGCATAAGCATTATTCATATCATTCTTCCCAAGTACACAAGCCCTTCTCAAATGACTACTCCCACTGTATGCATAAGCACTTCCTGTACACAGGTTTTACCTGAATAAAGATTTTACTGTAATATTTCAATAGTCTATGAAATGGCATGTAAACATGATGTTTGTATTTATGTTTGTATTTAGTGTACGTTTTCTCTTTTCTCTCCCCATCACTTTTTTCTCTCTTTATCTTATTTTGACTATGCATTTTTTCTCCTTTATTGTTTTATTTCTCTCCCACTTGTTTTCCTTTTATTCACAGATTCAAATCCCTATGGAGCAGGATGGCCACATACCTACAAGTCTAAGTAATGCTCAACCCCTGCCCATCTGGGGGTTGGGTGGAGGCAACAGTCCTGCAGCTAGCAAGCCTCACAAAATGGGGCTTCAGAGCTTGGTGGAGGATAGCCAGTCAAAGAGCTCTTCAATGTGTTGAAGATGCATTTTCTCAATTGGTGCAGAACATCATCAACATTGGGTCCTCCACTGCAACACCACCTTGGAGTGAACGTGTTTGAGGCTCTATGGACTGGGGCTGTTGCTGTAATTTCCTTAGCCTTTCCTCCCTTATCCTTTCTTCTACATCCTCTTACCTATTTCCCATCCATACTACCCTCTTATATAAAAAAAAAAAAAAATAGGGGCTCTATCCTCCGACAAACACATAGTGCCCATCCTTTCCCACCTCCTCTAGCACAAAAGCTATTGATGCTTTCCTTGTGTGTTCACCTCTTTGTCACCCTTTTTCAGTCTTTCCTATCTCTCCCTTTCTATTCTTTAATGAAACCATCAGGGTGTCCACAAAAGGATATCCCTATATGAAACACTATAAACCCATTTTCTTTAAAAAAAAATCTGTTATAATCACTGCACAGTCTGCAGCTTTCCTCAAATGTTTTAAGCATGACTGTGCTTAGCCACTCTCACCCACAATATTAAAAAAAAGTAACATGAACCCTCAGGCTTTTGTGAAGCAATCCGCAGGTTCCTAATGCTGAACTTTACACAACTTACTCTTTTGCAAGAAATGGGCATATTTTCAATACAGGCTTTGCTTTTCCTTAATCATTGCAAATTACTTTTCCTGACTTTATCTGCATATCTGAGTAGCACCACTATTTTCAGGTAACCTTAAATCATTTACGAAGCCCTGGATTATGAATGCCAGCCCAAGTTTTATTTGTAATCAATTATACTTTCCAAGCTTATTCCTAACATGTACAATGTCTTGTGGTCCATTTTAAGCCTAGCCAATTTCCCTTTTTGTGTTCAAACTAACCTATCTCATTTGGTTATAGATTGGCCGTACCCATCCCATGGTCGATAATTATATATTATCCCTAACTGGAATAACTGGGATCATACCATAGATAATTTGATGGGACTCATGCATGGGATAAAGAATTTAGGAGCAGCATCTGTCCATTAGTAGTACAGGGGCAGTCCTGGGATAAATTTTCTGTTTCCCATCCACAGATCCAAGCTGAGTTTGGAGATGAACTCTGTTTTGTGTGGATGGGAAGTCACTTCCATAGCAGTGGTATTATCTGTGAAATATATCTGTCCTTCCAAAGCATTCAGTTGATATTGCAAAAGAGGTTTAGATCCCTAGACAGAATATTTCTGATGCCATTTGACTTGTTGATGTGCAGTAAATCTATCAGTAATGGGTCAGAGGATGCCTTGTATGCCAGACACAGGTCACCTCTTAGCACTCTGTAGGATACCGAGTATAGTGATAGAGCTTTGAATTGGTCGCTGTAGGACATGTTGTTTAGGCCTTGTATCCTTTTAGTAAGGTATCTCTGTGGGCATTTCAGTTGTTCATGTGTTTTTACAGACACATGCCAAAGAGGGTATTATATTCAATGCTTGTCATCCTTTAATCAGCCCTCATTAGGCCAATGACATCCCTAGATCTAGACACAATCTCTTTGTTTATAAGCTGTGCAAAATAGAATGACTACAATAGACACATGTTGGTCAAAAGTTAGGTCACTGTCCACCTACGTTCCCAAATCTTGAACAACTGGTTCAACTCTTAGGGGTGTGTTGTCAATGTGGCTGTTCCCTGGGGTAGATGACATCCCAAAAGATACAATGAGGAATTTTTTGGCATTTAATTACAGACCATGATTTTGACACCACCAGTTATTTATCTGAGACAAGCCTTCCTGCAAGATGACTAAGTAATTTGAGGATTCAATGAATGCTCCTAGCTTGCAGTCATCTGCAAACTTAGTCAGCCATAGCTCTTTGGTATTGACTTTCACTTCAGAGAAGTAGATGTCAAATGGGAGAGGTCCCAGCACAGAACCCTGGGGGTCTCCACTGGTGACTGGTCTCTTTATGGAGGTAACTTCTCTATTTTGATTATCTGTGTCCTATCTGTGAGCCAGTTAGCAATCCAGAGGGTGACATAGGAGTTTATTTCCATTGTATTTAGCTTTTCTACTATGCCTGAGTGGAGAATTGTGTGAAAAGCTGAGGTATATGGTGTGTACCATTTTGTCTTCATCCATTGCTTTGATGACCTTTTTAAAAAAAAATCCACCAGGCTGAGTAAGCACGGCCTGCCCTGGATGAATCCAAACTGAGAAGTGACCAGTGTTTGAAGATTCCCTTTGTCCTGAACGATTAATTTCATGATGTCTTTCTATGGTTTTGCATATAAAGCTCATCTGACTTATGGGTCTGTAAATTGCCTTGGTCTGTGGAAGGTCCTTCCTTATGCAGGGGAACAACTGTAGCTGTTCTCCATTCACTTGGTACAAAACCTGTATGGAGGCTATGATATTCTCAGCTATATTTAAGTAATAAAATCTTATAGGTTCATAGGTTCATAGGTTCATACTAGACTATCTGCCCGAGGGCATTTACAAGCCTAGCCCATAGTTTTGTGGCTTACGCCACCCCTTTAGTATGGGGAACTATACCCATTATTTTGCTGTGCCTCTGTTGAGCAGTGACACTGAGGTAATCCCTGGGGTATATCTGCGATCTCCCATCCATTGGTCAAGATTTCTCTTGAACAAGGCCAGCGAGGTGCTCTGCCTCACATATACCGGGATTTTATTCCACAGCATAAGGAGTCTTTGGGTGATGAATCTATCCCTCCAGCACGTCCTATTAATAGCCGTGTCGAGGTTTAAGTCTCCCGCCCTTGTGGCTCTGACGGATCTAGATTTTTTGAGGTGAAGCATATTCATCAAATCTGGGTTTGACATGGCCTTGTATGTTAGGCAAAGGTCACCTCTGAGCAAGCGGTAAGCGACTGAATAGAGCTGGAGTTCTTTCAGTCGGGCAGCATAGGACAGATGTTTGAGACCCTTTATCCTTTTGGTGAGGAACTTTTGTGGCCTCTCCAGCTGCTGCATCTTTCATGTTGAATGTCTTTAGCTTTGCTTTCATTACATGATGGACTTACAGAAAACTTTAATTTGATGATATTATATATTTAGTTTTAACATGTATGATATCTGTTCAACCTGAGAATTAAAATGCCTATTAAATACCAATTAAATTATATCTCTAATTATTATTCATCATATGTTCCCTTTAGGTTTTGATGGTGTAACAGTATATTATAGGGCTTCCTCAAATTCAAAAGGGCAGATAATACATATTTAGTTTACATTTTATTAGTGCAGTAAATTGATTTTGTAAAAATACCTCATTTTACTTATTATTTTTTCAGGGGTGAGCCAAAATCAGTGTGTGGTTAACTAATTTGTTCACTATCACAAAGCAATTGTAACTGAATGGAGATCAAGCTCATTCGTAGGACACAGTAATAATCCTTTCTTTTTGAATGCCTGACATGTTTTATATAGGCATATACATATATTTAATATACACAGATACATATTTAAGCAATAAGACATGCTGGGGTGCATACTGAACAGATGTCATTACAAACACAGGATACAGTGATCCATGAGACCAATATCTGAGTTTCTTACAAAGCTGGGTGTGGGTAATATTGGTTCAGCACATGGACCTGTATGTGTCAATGTGCTTACAAATGGTATGGTTTTATTATTATTCAATATGTTGCGGGATGATTAGTTATGGGAGATGGTGCTAAACATATTTTAGACACTCCTGAGAGCTAGTCGGGTTGTTTGTTTTTCAGGGCGAAATGCTGTCTGTCTGAAAGAATGACCTGTAGAAACAGTGATTAAAAAGATTAATAATAAATGGCCAATGATAAATCCAAATAAATAGGTAGGTAAATAAATAAATAAAATAACAAAATAAAATAAAATAAAAGGCACAGTAGACTTGACTGCATTCTCACACTGTATTTCACAATATTTATATGGAGTGTTAAACGAGGGATAGAACAATCATTGCCAAAGATGAAAAACATTTCAAGAATTTTATATCAAAGCATCTGAGGTATTCAGAAACAAATAGCACAGTATATTATAAGGAAAAATACAGTGAGTGGCAATGCACAGGAAGGGGCAATTCAGAGACATGTGAAACAAACACCCTATTAGAGATATAGCATGGTATGCATAGCATGTCAACAACTGCATAATGACAGGTAAATGAATGCCAATATCAGCCATCATGTATGCAAATGGTGAAATCAGACATTTTGGTATGAATCAGAGATGCACGGAATTGGCATGATAAGCCATAGCAATAAGTTATTCTGAATGCCACCATTTTTCTGATGTACAGTGGTATCTCTTGCACTACAATATAGCATGACAATATCAAGACAAGACAAGATGGTAATAGCATCTGGAGTAGCTGGTCAGCATGTCTTAGTAACTGCCTTGGAGGACAGTATCTACAATACTGCATGCCTTCACCCTCCAGTTCACAGAAATCTTCCAGCAGCTGACAAACCATTACATCATTAAATTGGACACTGTTAACTGTTATTATGTGGAAAGAAACACCATACAGGAGTTGGTAGACTTTTGCCACCTTCACATGGACTGAAGTGGGATGTGTAAACTTTGCATTCCAGTTGACACAAAGGTTTATGTAGCATTATGCATCCTTGTTATGGGGATGTTTCAGCATCAGACAGTGAGCATGTTAAGAGGTTCACAGAAGTCAAACTGTTGAATCTTTCACCAGTTTCATATCATGATGTTGTTGCATGTGGAGTACCATACTTGGCTTATACATGGGGGACCACCATTCTGTGGGTATTGTACAACATAACCTATTTCCCTCCGTTCTGGGGCATCATTCACTGCACTCACATTGCTATCATGGTTCCACCTGCTCCACATGGTATCCAGTATATCACATGGAAAGGCTTCATTGCCATTAGTTGCCTGGAGGTGTGTTGTTCACAGGCTGTTATATACAGTGTTTATGTACACCATCCAAACATTCCTCATTATACCTACATCTGGCGCACGTTTATCCTATACCAGCATTTCATGCAGTGTGGCTTTCTACAGGTACATCTAGTTGGTAGGTACACACATTGCAGTCCACAGAGAACTTGAATATATGTTCTCCATGAATATAAGTAGAAGACCATTCACAACTGTGCACACCATTATATCTTGCAGTTAATACTGGACATGCCTTGGAACCCTGGCTGATGACCCATTATCTACAGCCTCCAGACCATGGTAGGGATGGAGAATAACACTGCATAGTTTATACAAGGAAGACTGAGTATGTGTTCAGACTGCTGAAGGCCCACTTCTGCTGCTTGGATGTATCTGGCAGTGCCCTACAGTATGGACCAGATGACAGCATCAAAATATTTGTGGCCTGTGTCATGCTACATAACATGGTGCTACAATAGTATTTACTGCATGAGACTGCAGCACTGCCTAAAAAACTAGTGGGTAGTAAATGAGGAGCTGGGTGAGGAACCATCAGTGGAACCAGTTATGGTGAGAGTCCATGTGAGGCAGAGATGGGTTCAATACATCATGGCACTGATGGTGTCAGGTCCACAACTATGGCTTATGTCAAGAAAAACACAGAACAAATCTATTCCAAGCATTACAGTGCATTGACTGGTCACACTGTGCATCAGGAATTACTATATACACACAGGCTCAAGAGGTGGGCAGGACAAAGTCACCATCATTTGCACAAGTGAGGGTGGGACACACTGATATGGCACAGCAATACTAGCATAGGTGGAAGAGTTTTGGATGGTGGATGTGGTATTCATGCACACAACAAAGAGGCTGAGAGGAGTCAGAGTCATGGATCGCATCCACTGGTAATGGAGAGGAGATTCCATGAATAGAATGCTGGCTGGGTTTCCACGTGGAGCTGCAGTATCATGACCGGAGGCATTCTCTCCAAGGGAAGGTATAACACGTTACAAGCATGTATAAGAACCTGAGTGTTGCTCCCATGTGGTATTCTGGTAGAATGTTGGCATCAATGACTCTAAAATGGATATAGTTAGATGCTGCTCACAGTAGATCCATGGGACAGTAGGATGGAAATGAACTGCGGGGCTCTGATTGGCTTGTCTGTTAGGAAGTGTCCATGGTGAAGCCAGAAGAGTATCAGCCACATCAATGGGAGTGGTCATGTCTGGGGCTGAGCCAGCCATGGAGAGCATGGAAAGTGAAGTTGTCTCCAGAATGCTGTTTGTCATCTGCACAAGTCAACCATATGTCTGCGCAATGTGCATCTATCCCCCCTAGCATGGTCATAGTGGTCTGTTGCCTGCATTACCACTGATGCCATTTTGGCCAATAATGTCCTCAATAGGTATGTCTTCTTCAGGTTAAAACATGCCATGGCATTCTGCATATGTTTCAGGATGTTTGGCAGTACCTTCAGCAGTGGCAGTTTCTCATTCAGACCATACAGCACACTCAACATCTCTGACATGGTGTGAGTAGTTGCCATTTGTGCCTTGATTCCTAACCTGCAAATATGCTGCCTGATACCAGGGTTACATCCAAGTCTGAGAACATCCTGGAATGATGGCTGCATTGGCACCCTATGTATCACTACCATAAGCTGCGTGTGCATGCTTCAGAGGCAGTGCACCCCTTTGATGCCATCTATGCTGGTGATGCTTGTGCAGCAGGGATGGGGCTGACATGGACAGTATGAACTTCACTAAACACAAATAATGCATGAGGTTCATTCTGCTCTTCCACCATCATCTTACTGTGAGTGATGTGGGTTGGCCTTCCATTGCTATTGTTGCTGCCAGTGCCAGTATGTCATCAGACTGAGCTGTATACATGGTGCCATCCCCACCAGTGACCCACTAACATCATGTTTTACCTGTTGTACTGGATCCTCTACCAGTGGAATCTGTGAATACATGTAGATCACATACCTGTAGAAATACTGTCTGGATCATAGGTGTGATCCACACCATCATGTGGCAGACAGACTGCTATGTACCAAATGTATAAGCAGACTATGGGCACATATGTATCTTGTGGTGCAGACTGTCACTGTTGCAGCCTTGATGCCCCTAGATGATGGATATGCATATGTTTTTCTAAATAAACATTTCACAGGTGTAAGTAACTGTTCTAGAGTCACAGCACCTGCTATTCCTCACCCAGTGCAGCCCAACAGACTTTTGTGAAGTTCTGATAAGCCTAGCTCTCACATCCCAAAGTCACTGTGGGTCTGAAGTTTCTTTCATTTTCTTTTCTGAGGAAAACCATGAATTCCTTCATCTTTGTAAGGTGTCTCTGTAGTTGTGGTCCACTGTAATCATCAACCTGTCTCTAGCAATCTTGTCAGTCATGACATGCAGTAACACACCAGAGATCCCTGGATGCACTTGAATTATTGTCCCATTATGGCCACCAACCAAAATGATATCCTGCACCAATCCATGTCCAAGAGAACCTTGTCAACTTTACCTTTCCCAGGTGTATACATGTTATGTGTGCATGAGGTCTGCAGAGCTTGTCTGTCCCCTGATTAGTGAACTTTTGCAGTCATTGCTATTCCTTCGGTCCCTTGACAGGATGTGTACACCTGCAGGTTTTGCATGTGGATCAGTCTGCATGTGTGTGTGTGTGTGTGTGTGTGTGTGTGTGTGTGTGTGTGTGTGTGTGTGTGTGTGAGAGTGACAGGGAGAGGGAGAGAGAGAGACTGCTCTTATCAGCTAACATCTTTCTCAGTATTGTTCCAGACTTCCTTACTGAGGTCATGGTCCTGTGTGCTGCTACAGGATAACCATTCTTATGCTGTACTCTTGTCTGGCAGCAGTGGACATGTTAGCCATGTCTACTGTCCTTCACACATGTGCAGACATCTCAGGCTGTGCCTGGAGCAGTGGGGGCTCCATATCTTCTTTAGCATGACATGCTGTCCCTTTGTATATGGCATGGTATTGTGACACCTATACAGCAGGACAGTGACTGGTTATGACCATCTTCCCTATTCATCTCAGGCTGAGTCCTCCAACAGGACTGCAACTTGTCCTGTTCCCTTTGCCTTATCGGATTGAGCCCACAGCAGCCTTTCAGTTTCATATTATGCTCTGTGCAGTGTTACCCCCCCCCCCATACCCCACTGCACTGTTAATGCCTGTTGCTACCATGCACCCTTGTGTGGTCATTGTTGTCCAGAGGTCCATTACTAGCAGTCCTGTCTGCTATTACTTTACCTGTATGGCAGTACACTCCGATATCCACTGTATTCTTATTTTCTGAGTTGCTTGTCATAATGTAGTATTCCAAAATACGGCAAGTTCAGTTTTTATCATGCTAAAATGAGGATTGTAACACAGTAAATGTACTAATAAAGCGATGCTGTGTGATCAGCTTTGAACTGCAACACAGAAGGGAGTGGGGGGATAGTGATGGATACATGGAAGGTCAATTACAGGAATTCCAGTGTAAGCAAACAGATGATAATAATACAAATAAAACTAATACCAAGCAATGCTGCAATAAACAGAGGGCAGAGGGGACATATGGTCAAGGGAATCGGGATAGGCAGACTAATAAAGCTATAAATATGAAGGTGTTTAGTTTGAGTATTAATAGAACTCCACTCAGGCATTACAGATAAGTTCACTAATTTAGGTATAAACCCTTTTATCATCCACTGGACAGCCAACTGGCTCACTGATAGGACCCAGGAGGTCAAAATAGGTGAGGCCACCTCTACCAAGATGCCAGTCACTTGCAATGTTCCCCCAGGCCTCAGTACTGGGCCTGCTTCTTTTTGGCATCTATTTCTCTGAAATTGAAGCTAATATTGAAGGTTTATGGTTGACTACATTTGCAGATGATTGCAAGCTGGGGTTATCATCAACTCCCCTGCAGACACTAGCATTCTTCAAGAAGATCTGTCTCTGACTAACAAATGGTGCCAAGCCATGGTCTTAAATTCAGTGCTAAGAAATGCATAATTGTACCCTTTGGGAAATTACTCATCCCAGCTAATTATCTTGTTAGAAATACACCCTTAAGAGTCAACCCATTGGTCAGGAATCTGGGTACACATATAGACAGTAGCCTTAACTTTGACTACCACGTGGCCACAGTGGTAAGGAAGTCCTTTTATGTTGTGCAGTTTATAAATAAGGGCATGGTATCTAGGTCCAAAGAGGTCATTATCCCACTGTACTCTACCCTTATCAGACCGATGACAGAGTTCAATGCTCCCATTTGTATGTACCTGACCAGGTATATGCAGCAACTAGAGTGACCTCAAAGGTTCCTTACAAAAAGAATACAAGGCATAACAAACCTGCCTTATGAAGAGCACTTTAAATCCCTTTCCCTCTAATCAGTCTTATAGATTGCTGAGGGATGATCTATGCCTGGCTTACAAGGCATCTACAAACCCCAGACATATGAATCTCCTACATATTCGTAAGTCAAAGAGTACCAGAAATACAAGGCCTAAGGACATGAATTGTGTCTGTGACTTAATCAGAACATGCTGGAGAAACAGATGTGTGTCTAAGAGACTGCTCCACTTATGTAATAGGCTTCCCACCCATTTGAAGTGGAATTTGTCTATTACTCACTTTAAGCACAACCTAGTCAAATGTGTGGGGAATAAGACATTTACTCCAGGCCTGGCACCCATGTCCCTTATGGACAGAGGTAGCTTATAAATGCCTGGCCCTCAATGTCCTATTCGAATGCAGGACATCATTATTCTTTTGGGAAAACCTGGCTAGGCTTAGAAAGGCCCCTGGGTCATTAGCCTAGTAACAGCCTAGGAGTCTATGAATCTATTGCAGTATTTTGGGAGTCAGACTGCCATGTGTGACCTTTAGGCACCACTTCTTTTCCATCTTGCTGGGGAGCGGCCAAAGGGTGTGTTTTTCTAACGAGTCAACCTGGAACAAGAAAAACAGTGTATATGTCTTTTTCCTTATGACAGACATGATATTTATTATGGACACCTGGTGGAATGACAACTTTTGACCTCTTTTACCTGTATCAGTTTTCTGATTCTCTGCATTATTCACAGTCCTAAGCAGGGTGGTATCTGCAGTGATATAGTCATTAGTTTTTCCATCGTTTCTTGGGCAGTCCCTAGGGGAAGTTTGTAATATCAACATCTTTGTGCATTTCCTTGTGGCAGAAATAAATTGTTGATGTTTCTGGGTGAACCATCTACCTTGCCACCTAGGTGCATTGCTGCATCAGTGCTCTGATCTTTACACTGAACTTGTTTGTGGAAGCTCCAGCTGGTTGTTTGTAGGTGGCTGCAATGCCTAAAATCAATGATAGGACAAACTAGCATATTCCAAAACAGTAGCATAGCTAGGGTGGGCTGAACCAGAGTGCAAAGTTTTTTTTTTGGGTGGGCGATCTGGAGATCCCAGTCTCTTGCTTGAATTAAGCACTTACTGGCTTTTAAAAGACATCATTGCATTTGCAGTCAAACCTGAGCACTGTAGCACTCAGCGTCTGGCCTAAATTGTATAAACTGCTTGCTACAGTTTAAAACCAAAACAAATATGTGTTTTTTTTTTTTTTTTTTTTTTTTTTTTTACTAAACCTGAGAGCTATAGCACTCCATGCAGGCATGGTGTAAACTGTAGCAACTGTTTGCTACATTTGCAGCAAGCTGTTTGCTACAGTTTAAAAAAGATTTTTTTAATTAAACCGGCAAGCAGTTTGCTATAGTTTAAAAAGATTTTTTTTTAACTAACCATGAGCGCTGCATCACTCAGTGCATGTACAGGCAGGGTATAAACTGTGGAAAGTGTTTGTTATAGTTTAAAATGAATTTTTTTTAAATAAAATATGCTGAAGGAGGGTTTGGAGCAGGGCACAGAAATGGGATCTGAATAGCATGGGCAGGAGGAAGGGGGGGTATCGTGCATTTGGCCACCTGGTTGGTTGGTTGTTGTGCCAGTAAGAAGAAACTTTTTTTTTGTATTTTTATGGAAGAGCTGGTGGGGAAGGTGGCGTTGATCTAACTGTAATTAGCTGACCACTTACAATGTAGTTACTGGCTTATTACATCACAGTGATTTTTTTAAGTGGGTGGGGTGCTTGTTGAACCAGCTACACTTCTGTTCTCAAAATTTAATCTTTCAGCCAATTTTAGCTTAATTCAGGTTGTTTCCAAATTACCACTTATAAATTGAGACACTCTTTGGACTTAGCCATCTAGATGAGTCTGGAGACCACAGACTTGATGGGGAGCTGGTATCTTGCTCTACTACTTGGTTCATTTCATGCTTGGAATCTGCTGGTGCAGCCACCTGAGGCTGAGATGGCACATTTGTAAGGATCTGCGTGTAACTCTCTGATTCCTAAAATAGATCTGCCTCCTGAGAAGATCAGTACGGATTATCTGGCTTTCTTACTTGGATCATATAACACGGTACTAACTCCCTGCTTCACATACAATCTCCCAAGTCTGTGTACATCTCATATCTACTGATTGAAAGGCCTGCTTCAATCATGAGCTCTGTATGATGTAGAAATGAGGATGAAGTTGGACTATAACTGGTAGAATACTTGTTTGCATGTGGACAAGCTTAGTTTCGAAATTTAATTTCTATGACAGGAATGTATTTGTACAGTAAGATCTGTGATGCATCAAATCATCTGGCAATACTCTGAGTGGCAGACAGAGTGTAGCCTAGCATGTCTTTCTGACTGTAGACTTATACTTCCTCCCATTTTCAGTAAAGCACATATTGTTTTGCAGATAAAGTTGCAAAGATCAGGTAACCTTTCCCCCATGATACCTCTGAGGTGTGTCAGGTGAGAAAAGTTATGACATCTGCTGCACTGACATTAGTTATATTGGCCTTGATAGATCTTGAATGTAGTTTTGTCTTTATACACAATCTACTGTGTGTTGGATCCTGGTTTAACAAATCTGTTGAGAGCTTGTTTTAAAATTCCTAGGCCTATTTTTTCCAGATTAACCAAGCTCATCAAGGAAATGGATTATTCCACCTACATTTTATTTTTATTGTATTTGTTTTTGGGTGTAGAGCACTGATTTTCATGGACCTTTTTCTGACTCAGCCCAGGAGTAATGTCTGGTTAAGTGACTTGCTCAGAATCACACAGTTAGGCAATGGAGGTGGAGGGAATCGAACCCTGCACCATTGAACCACAGGAAATAGCTTGTTAACAAATTCTTAATTCTCTAAGCCAAAGAAGCTATAATAACTTGCCTTCTCAAGCAACCCTCCCTTGTTATAAGCCAAATAGAAAATTATCACCCTCTCTCTAACATTGTTTTAAATGGAAAGATTACTGCAAAGGTAGTATATATTCCTGTAGGGTATAAATAGATCCTTCTGATATATGTCAGTCTTTGGTTTTAGACCTAAATACAGTAATGAGACTGCCCTTATTTAGGTTGTAAGTGACTTTCTTATGGGGGTTATATTCCATATTGGTCTTCCTTGATCCGTTAGTGCCCTTTAACACAGTGGACCACAACATTTTCAGCAACTGAATTATCTCTTGATGTGCTCTTACTGGCACCATTCTTTAGTGATTTGCTGTTATTTTACTTGTCATGTAAGTGCATGGTCTCTGCCATTTCAGTAGCTGCCACTAATATGTAGAATGACACAAAGCAAAGTCTTGGAGCTTCTTCTTTCCATGGTTTATAAGCTGCTGTACACATATATGCAATAACTAAAGCAGGAAAGCAACAACACATGGATGGATGTTACTGAAATGGATAAATACTTTGCTATTCACGTAAACCCATATATCTCTTACAAATGCAACTTACACTCAAAGATAATCTGAGAAAAATAAATCTGTCCAGGTACCGGCTTTATTAATGTAACTTACTTTCAAAAATAATGTGCAATATAAAAAAAACTACATATGTGCAAATAATTTAAATAATAAATATTATGTTCACATTACTTGTGCCATCTAAATCTTAGGTACACACTAACTATACCATCACAGTACTGTATGCCTACTATCCCATTCATCAAATAAATTGATTTGCAGTAAAACTTGCTAAACAGCAATGCCAAAACTGAAACATGTTACCCTGGCCTGATAAGCAAAAAGTATATTCTGTGGTTTAACACAAAACTATTTAATTAAAACACCTTAATGAATTGCATGGTCATCCTGCTGCATTACAATACAAATCCATTTAGAAACAACTGTTTTAAAAAAGGCATAGATAATGACAAAGACATGAGGCAAACAATCATTCTAGTTCATAGTATTACCAGTTATTGTTTTCCCAAATGCATGAGAAAAATGGAAAGGTTACAAATAAACTAACAGTATGTACTAAAGACAGGAAGACTAGACAACTACAAATTCTAAAAAAGCAAGTATATTTTGTTTATATCATAATTAACATTAATTAATTTAAATATAATCAGAAACAGTCTATATAGCTGCAGTATCTCAGCAACAACAAAGAGATATACACAAGAAACAAAGCAATAACTAATATCAAAAAAATATGTCATACAAAGAAATAACTTTACAGCAACCTACCACCCCCGTAATAGTAAAGCAAGGGTCCAACACAGAGTAAAATCTTGTGAAACACACAGAAATTACACAGACAAGGATTCTAAACTGCTGAAGCTGCATGTAACTAATATCAGCATGTGAAAGTGAAAAAAAATAACTACAGCATTGTTAAATGCAGAAGCAACAGACCTGTACATGAAATTAACACAAAACTAAACATTAAAACAAATTTTAGAAATAAAATTAAAAAAAATTAAAAACACCTCAGCACACCTAACCTCAGTAGCAAAAATGAAACTAAAAGCAGCTACAAAGAAAAATACAAATTTATTCACTTAGTTCCACTTAGTAAGCACTTTTGTTTAAATAAGACCATCAGACTAAAGTGAAAACACTAGTGCCATCACAGTTTATATATTAAATAAATAGTCATATGACTAATCATATGACTTTCTCTTTAGTCTCTTTTCTTATGGATTATATATAGGGTATAGGTTAGGGTCTATATTAAATCATCGAACGCTTAAAAAAGCGAACGGTGATTGATCGACCTTATATAAGCGAAAGCATACAATGTCAAAGTGTCAGAACAGCGATTTTTTCCAAGGGAAAAAAAAATCGCTGTTGCAACAACAACAAAAAAATAAATAAATAAAAATCAATTTCAAACATTACATTAAGTGGGGGGCTTTACCCCCCCCCCCCACCTACTTAAATATACCAACCTCCGAGACCGCACTACAGTGCCGAAAACGTCAAAGTACCGAAGTGGCCAAGTGAATTCTTTCCCAGCCCTGGGGGACTCCACTAGTCATCGACCTCTTTATAGACGTGACCTCACTGATTCTTGTCTACTGGGTCCTATCAGTGAGCCAGCTATCTATCCAGCATGTTATAAATGGGTTTATACCTAGTTCTTAAGTTTGTTTACAATGCCCAAGTGAGGTATTTTATCAAATGCCTTAGCCAGATCTAGGTAGCCAATATGCACAGTTTTCCCCTCATCCATTGCCTTAGTGACTTTTTCAAAGAAGTCCACTGGATGCAGTAAGCTTGATCTTCCTTTCACAGAGCCAAACTGGGATGGATCCATGATAATTATTTACATGGCTTTGCAAATAAGACTAGTCAGAGTAATGGTTCTGTAGTTTCCAAGATCTATGGAAGGTTCTCTCTTATGACAGGGGAGGGTCAGTGCAGTCTTCCATTCATGTGGCACAAAGCCTGTTTTAAGACTATAGTTAAATAATGACTTCAGTGTTCAGTGGGGCCTATTGAAAATGTGCTCTTGGCTTTAATGAGTGCAGCCAGTTCATGCACCATAGTTATAGTTGGAGGGGTTATGTTTGAGGGTATTACTGGAGGTGATGGTTGGGGGTGAGAGGGGGATAAGTTTAAACTAAATTTGTCCACTAACAGGATCACTATATCACTAGGCTCAGTGAATGTGGCACCATTAACCACCATTTCAGAACATTGCCACATGTCGCCCTTGAGGTTTCTGAAGTAACGCACCAGTATTCTGTGATGCTTTCCTATGGCAAGGCACTCCCCTCTTTAGTAATATTTATCAACTGATATGTATTTACATTCATCATTATTCAGTAAGCAATGCTTTGATATTGCCCTTATCTGTTGTTAAGATGTTTTGCTTATTTGCATACTGTCCTGCTACAGTTAAACTTCTAAGGAAGCAACACAATCTGCTTGCGTGCGCATGGAATCCAGCAAGTACGCATCTACTTGTCTATGTGCAGATTTATATTTCATATATACACACACACACACACACACACACACACACACACACACACACACACACACTCACATTCATGCACACATATAATGTGGGTACAGTTGATGTTTCATCTTTAAACTTCATATAGATATACTGTCATGCTCTCGAAATTTCTATACTGTAACATCATTTTGGATAGATAATGGTAAATTTTAAGTGGATGACTCCTTCATGTAGTTTTATTATAGGTTTTAATAAGCTCAGTCAGCAAACTGACACACACATCTCAAGTTTTATCAAGTAATTACCGCTACCAACTCAGATATGAATATGTGTTAATTTTTTGGATGAAAAAATCCTTTCCATAAAACAAATATTCACTGATTACATTAACTGAATGTTATGAATAATAATACAAATACTCAGCTCTCTTGCTTATGTTCTACTCTTGATAGCATGTCTAAAGACATGCGTCTGGAGCATCTCTCCCCGGGCCTCCCCTGAAAACAGGCTCTGTAGAACCTAGTCGGACTTTCCCGGTCAACAAATGTTAAATAAAAATAAAAATAAAATAACATACAATGGTTCTAATGACTTTTAAGAGTTAACATATATTTAGCCCAAATCAGTATGAAATAAAAAAATATCATTTACCTTCTCTGCTTGATCCATTACTCCTGAAATTAATTTCTTCATCTTCTGATTTTTCTTCTGATAGTCCACTTGGTCTTATATGTCCTTTTCCTCTTACGTCCCTATTTCTTGGCAGACTCTGGCTACGCTGTTTATGAGGTCTACCCCGGGAACTAGGTCCCATTTCATATTCAGTTAGTGGGAAAGGCCCATCACGGTCATGGATATGTCGTCTCTGCACTGGAAGTGTTGCTTGTCTTCTCCTTTCTGGTGACATCCCTGACCGGCCTGCAATGTAGTCTATATCATGGGGAATAGTTTGAAGAAAATGTAACCCTGAGCTAGTCAAGGGAGTCTCTATTAAATCCTGCCATGAGCGTCTTTCCCTGTATGGAGGTCTACAACCAGAAGAATGTGTGCTTCCTGTTGCATCTTGCCGAGAATCCTCTGCAGAGGATTGGGAATATGTGGATTCACTTGAAAAATGCCGACCATGTTTAGGCTCTGGGAAAGGACTTGTTGAATTTACCTGAAAAAGCACAGTTTTTGTAGTTAATAACAATGCAGTAGAGAAAATGAGTCTAAAATATGTACTGGAAGAAATCTAAAACAGAGTATTTGCATTTTGACAATCAATAAGTAGCAATTATCTGCTATATAAGTAAAATTATAGAATCCCTACCAAAACCAAAAATGATAAATCCACAACCAGGCTCCAAAAACTGAAAAACCACAAAAGAGGACTGCACGAGGGGTGGGGATAACACAAATACATTTTATTTAGCACTTTCGTCTCAAAGTTCATGAGACGTCATCAGAATAAACAGTTAACCACCTTGAATATATGCACACATAATACAACCTGATTGGATGTTTAATTATCACTTAACAATTAATAGTTAAGACCAAGACCCAAGTTAAAGTGAAAACCTGGTTATTCTACATGCAGGCAAATATACATGCAATCCCTATTATGCTTAAAGACACAGGAATAAATTTTCATTAAATACTACCAACTTCTTGTAAAAAAAATATATGAGAAAATTAGAAAAAAAAATTAAATTAATTAACTAACTTCTTACAAAAACAAAAATGATGTTTATTTGAACCAGACAGACAGACCATTACACTAAAGTGAAAATCTTCTGATATGCATTATAATCCATACGGCTGGTGCAGGACCATTTAGTGATATCATATAAAAACACAAATGCCTTGTACATTCTATGCTAAACAAAATCTGGCCATAAAATATACAGAACCATAACAGATCATAGGACTGATTGCAAAGCATACATGTCTGAAATACAAATCCCAGTCAGTATTCATAGAATTGTATTATCTTTATTATGTGGCAACTAGGAAGTAAAACAAAAGTAAACCTGCATAGCATATTAGTGGTGAACATTCTTACATGCACTATTTTGTTGTTCAGCTTTCCTGTTTATATATATACATCCTCACCAAATGCATTTGTATTGCCTCAGGTATAAAAACAGACTCTATCTCAACAAACCCTAGGTCCTGGACAGAGCCCTCTTCAAAAACATTTTCTGTTTTGCCTGATGTAAAATATACCACTGAGTACTTGGTATTCAGTCTGTGACTTGTCATCTTTGCTAATGCCAGCACTGGTTTAGCACTATTCCTGAAGCTTCTCTAAAACTTAGTTACTCCCTAACACAAACTTAACAAGTTCTGTGCTATACTTCAAATGGTACCATACAAGTTTATGCCCATTTTCATAATGACATGTTTTGCTTTGCCCTTCCCCAAACCTAGATATAGTACTCTTGTCCTGCATGTGGTTACTTTACTGCTTCCTCAGCTCTTCTTCATCATAAAGCATGTCTTTCTTATCCTTTTCTTATTGTAACACACACACATACACACACATGCGCACGCGCGTGAGCTCACACAAGGAGTTACAACGAACACCACATTGTCAGGCATCCCTCAGCACTGTTACTTTTCTTTGCCCATTAGCTACCTTTCTCTCTCAGCCTGTTTTGTCGGGGAACACATTTGCTTAGACATGCGCCATACTAACTTTGCTTATATGTTGCTTCTTGGAGGAATGATAATCATGTATGCTGCCAGTTTTTTATGTGAACTTTGTTTATTTTCAAGGTTGTTGAACTGGGTGATAGGGTTCAATTTCAGTCATAACCTTGTTACAAACACATACATTATAAATGTATAAAGTCACAGTGTCTATCTCAGTTTATAGGACATTACAATATATGTTAAAGTCACCAACAAAAATGTAGTCAGTAAGAAGATATATTTGTTGATCTAAGTTTTGAAGATAATTATGTGTCTTAAACTGACAACAGGAGCAGGATAGAGGGTAATACTGAGATGTGATCACAAATTTTAAAGTATAAATATGTGCCAGTTTACTGTATTGGTGTGTGTGTGTGTGTGTGTGTGTGTGTGTGTGTGTGTGTGTGTGTGTGTGTATAATGCATAAATTGCAGCAATGGGCTGGGAAAATGTAGTTTGCTACATTAAAAAGCATGAGTGTATGCAAATTTTTGCTCCTTTTGTTAGTCTAAGCACTATAGAAAGTGTGGGTAGCTTAATCATGTTTTTTTTTTTAATAAATGCAGATATTTCTTGTTGTCATGTCATAGATATGTAATCATTTAGTGCATCATGTGGGATAATTTTGTACTGAAGAGACTAATTTGGTAGTATTTAAAAACTACAGATGGATTTAAGGATGTGAATGTTAAAAGTCAAGGGCACCAAACTACATGTCAGGATACCTGCAGGGATGGATTTGTTATACTGTTTTACTTAAGGGAGCTATTATAATGATGAGTGGCTCTGTTAAGGCATGCCTTTTATGTCTGTGATATTTGTTTTAATAAAGTTGGTTGATATTTGAATGGAAAAGGTAATGTGTCATATATATTTGGATTTAAAGTTAGGTCATTATATATTGTTTTAAATGATTGACTGGCAGAAAAGTTTACTAAGTCACCTGCATGGAGAAGAAAGTTGACTAAGGTTAACACTGCAGGGATACAGTTACTGAAACATGACTAAAACTGCTCTTAATAGGGAGTCTTGTGGAACTCCAGTAAGGAATTTATTTCACTGGAAAACTGCTATGTGATGGGTGATTCCTACTATGTAATCAAATGGAAGTAGCTGTAGTTGGTAATACTAAGGCCATGGTAAGGTATTTTTTGCATATGGATGTTTGAAGATATACTATCAGAAGTCTTGGCTATGTCACTCATGATGGTTCTTGTTACATTACTAGATTCCATGTTATTTTGTGTATTACTTGTGATAGAGACAATGAAAATGGAGGAACTGTAGCCCTTACAAAAGTCATGAAGGTTGGTACAGAGTAAGCTATTTTGGTCAAAGTGGTTTCTCAATTGATTGGCAATCACCTTTTCTAGTATTTTTTGAGACTGCCAGAATGATAGATATGAGTATCAGAAGTTATCAAGAGTAGCTGAATTAGGTACTTTGCGAAAATGGATAACTGTGGCATACTTTCAAAGATCTGGCAACATACCTGCTGTAATGAAATTTCTGTTATGTTTGTGGTGCCAGGGTAGAAAATCTTATACAAAAATCTTATACAAAAATGTGTGTTTTTTCATTCTTATTTCAGATTGTTGGCACCTTTGTAAAATATATTTGACTACTTTCTAATGTGGAATATATGTTATTCTTCTGGATCAAGCACGTGTGCCTTTTTCTCTATAAATGTAAGAAAAAAGAGATGAAAGGCAAAAGAGAAATGTAGGAAAACTGTAACTGAAATGTAAAGTGTAACTTTCAGCAATTTCTCCATAGGGACCTAATTACTTCTATGTAATTAAGTTAAACATGGGAGTATTGTCTATAGTAAATGTTTAGATTGAAGATTATGCTGCAGCTGTGGGATGCAGTAATTATTGCTGAGGGGAACGGTGCCACTTTTTCTTTGTGTCATTATGTGTTTTTTTCAAGATCTCTCTATAGCAGGGATTGGACTTTCCCTTTCTGTGTTGATGTATGATCTCACAGTTGGTGTGTGTGTGTATATATATATATGTGTGTGTGTGTGTGTGTGTGTGTATGTGTGTGTGTGTGTATGTATACATATGTATATATATATATATATATATATATATATATATATATATATATATATATATATATATACATACATACATACATACATGCATTTGGGTATGGGGAATTCTGGGGTATGTTTTATAACTTAATCTTTACTGTTTGAAATTGTGGGTTGTAACAATCCTAGAATTTCTGACTACTACTTCAGTTTTACAACTATTTACTATACATGGTTAAATTCCTTCCTAGCTTAACACAAACGTCAGTAGGAAACATTCATTCATACGTATGAAAGTGCTGGCTTTGTGATATTTGTGCTACAGTGAATCAAGATCCTGTCCTGGCGAGTAGTTACCCCAAATAATGGAACTAATGTTGCCTGTATGCCAGTCCATCGTAGGACACACACACACACACACACACACACACACACACACACACACACACACACACACACACACACACACACACACACACACACACACACACACACACACACACACACACACACACACACACACACACACACACACACACAGCTCCACACTCTCTCTCTCTTCTACAAGTAATTTCAAGTACTGTTAGTTCACCTAATGGTATGTCATTTGAGACATGAGAGGAAATGAGCAACAAGGTTATGTCATACCGTCTTAAATAACATGAAATAAAAATACAAAACTAGAAATTAAAAACAAAACTTCCTTGTTAAATATTGTCTGCTTTGTGATGCTGGCATATACGACTTGTTTGGGAAAGCACACATCAGAGTTCAAAGTTCAAGTTCAAATTTATTGGTGTACTTATATCCTAACTACTTTACATTAAAATTAAACAAGCCAAATGTAAACAAAGGAACCAATAAATATATACAGAATTATGATCAGGTTTCTGATCCTAATCATCTTATTATATGTTTGTGCCATGAATCCTAAGAAGCTCACCTTGAAAATGAAGCTCAAAAGGTGAATCTTGGCATCTGTGTTAATAAAAGAGGGTTATGACCGAAATTAATGTAGTGCATGAAGCTTTACCTGCTCTATGTGTTATCAATTACAGAAAAAAAGAGAAAGCGTAGGAACATGAAGTGTTTTAGAAGCTTTGCAATCTGATAAAGCACTTAGTGATTGCCATCAAACAAATCGCAGTAGACATCTCAACTTCTTTGCTTAAGAATTCTGGGCAAATCCAAAAATAATGTTTGTGTATATGGGGGGGGGGGGCAAATTGCTCTAATTCACTTACAAAGTTAATAGAACAACATGTTTTACATCAGGGGTCCAGGGAAGTAAATACTGTGGGAAGAAATAGCTAGGGAATTGTTATGGCTAGGCTTGTATAGGCCCTAGGGTGATAGCCTAGTACCAACCTATGAACCTATGCATTTCTGAAAAATAAGTATGACACTCTGTCTGGTCATCATTGACTGACTGTAATCCTCAGTGATTTACCTAAAAAATCAAAATACTTTACGAGGGTCAGGGCAAAAATATGAGACAAAATCAAAGACATTCTGTATAATCATGGACATTTCAGAGATACAGCAGGCAAGAACAAAGTGGTCCTCTGATATTAAGCAAAACAGCTTTCAGAAGCTGTTAGATACTTCATTCTGCACACTTTCTGTTTTTAAAATGTGACAGAGTGAAGTTCTAACAGCTTTTAACAGCTGTTTTATCTTCTGCTTTTGCTGTTTGCCAGATGACACTGCCTGCTATTAATTGCTAGCATGAGAAACAGTCTTCATAGTGCACAGGGTGTACTTAAAGTTTTCTTAAGCACCCCAAAGCACTTTTAAGACTAGTTCTAACATTAGGGAAGAACCTAACAAGTTTATCTTTTTTGGAGTGTTCTTGTAATGCCCCATGTACTGGAATAAAATTGGGGTGAAAACAACGTATATGGTTGTTAAGAGGAAATGGTTGGGCCGAATGTGGTGGTGACCTCTCTCTTAGAAAGGTTTATAGCTGAATCAAAGAAATTTATAAAAGCTTAGGCAGTCTTGTGGGAATTTACAGAGACTGCAGGTTTATGTGACCCTGAAGAATAATAACCGGTAGTGATATAGGATATACTTTTTTCACCTCAGCCAATCACTTGTATAGCAGGATAGACTATATTATTCTTCCTACTGACAGCAATTCAGTTGTTAGACACCAGACCATGTACATTATTATACCATGAGAGTGTTCAGTTAAAACTTTCTTCTGACAGGCCCCTGTCTGTGATGCTATATAGTGGGGTTTGGACACTCTTGTAGTCCAGAATCCATCCAGTTTATTTGCACTGAGGTATACAGCTGCATTAACCAAGCTGTGTAGACTCAGTGTCTATTTTTTCACAGTGGGAAATAATATAAATGAAACTTCAAATTTACGTGCACAGCAGTCAAAGTGAGACAAACAGGATGCCGAAGAACATGGAGTAAGTGGCAAAATGAATGTTGAATGACTGAAAGGCAAGTCAGATCAGGAATAGAAAGTTGCTTGCAAGCATAACAGGATCAAAACAAATCTCATTATAGCTTTAAGTGGGATGGCCTCTCTCTACCTCTAAATAGTGTCAATCCGAGCATGGCCTGTGTAAAAAACCTGCTAGTTTGCTTGCTCACAGTTTAAAATACAGACAGACCAGGCTCCCTATAGAATTGTCGGTACTTGAAATGCTGAATGCCCAAAAGCCAAAAAAAAAAAAAAAGACTGAAAACACAGGAGAACAGCGAATCTCAAAAAATCACTCTTCTCTTTAAAACTTGTTTTGCATTGGGTCAAGTTCCCCACAACCCCTGAACTTTTATCTACCAACTCCGAGACCACCATACTTCAGAGAAAAGGGAATATCCCTAGAAATGGCATCTCAGACTTGGAATATGTAAGTCAATTGTTTTGGCCATTAGTTTCCAAGTTTTGGGACTTGCTCTAGTGGGTCCTGACATTTCAAATGGTTACCAACAGACCATGCCACAATTTAATGCATTCAAACTGAGGTCAGTGCTGAAACACATCCACTGCAGATCACTAATGAAATTGCTAGTTTTTTCTTATATGACAAATCATTCTCTTTTCTCTGAATTTTGGCAATGCCAGAGCTGATGTCTGTCTCTCTCTCTCTCTCTGTATATATATATATATATATATATATATATATATATATATATATATATATATATATATATATATATATATATATATATATATATATATATATATATATATATATATATATATATATATATGTATATATGTATGTATATATATATATATATATGTATATGTGTGTGTGTGTGTGTGTATGTACACACACACACACACACACACACACACACACACACACACACACACACACATATATATATATATATATATATATATATATATATATATATATATATACTTGTATATGCATATACACACAATTATATATATATGTGTGTGTGTGTGTGTGTGTGTGTGTATATATATATATATATATATATATATATATATATATATATATATATAAGGCTGGTAATGTGAAGGTGCAGGGGTACTTGACCCCCTGCAAACAAGACATTAAAAGGAGAAGAGCAATGTTCAATACTGGCTCTTTTCCTGTAATCCTGTAGTTTTGGTCTTTTTCTTCCAGCATGTTGGGACTTTGCATTTAAAATTCCTTAGAATTCAGTAGGGAGTGCCTATGTAAATCTCAATATGAGCATCTCTTGTCTTTATCGGACCTGCTAATTGTATGTTCTGATGTTAAACCAAGACTAAGTACCCCTGCCATCAAGTAATAGGTATGAAAATACTAATGGCAACGTGAAGAGGCAAAACCCCACATCCACACGGTCTCCCTTCCATCTTTACTAAGTACTACTGGATTCCTTGGCTAGCTCACAGGGGGACCTCTTCCATGCCATGAAACCAGGTTCCCACTGCCTGCAGATGACTGTTTAGTATTAATGGAAAACCACACTGCAGATCTAATAATTTAGCAATTGCTATCAGACTTTTGTAGCCTCTCTGGTTTAGAAGCCAGCAGTAAAAAAAAAACTAAATGTTCCACATCAATCATCTAGTGATGAGTTACTGGAAGTTTCCAGCAGTTTCCCTTCAACTGGTATTTCACTCCTCCATGCTTCCTTGTCATCAGATTACATTAGGAACTCACTACTATGACTAATTTGATTTTAAAGCCATGTAGAGAGTTCTTTTTTCAACATCTGCAATTTTGCAATTGTTTTGGTTGGAAAGAGTAAATGCAATTAAATTATTGTTCTATCCATAGGTGTTTTATGTGTTTAATGTTTTGAAGCATAGTCCAGTATAAAGGACTGGCTGCACAAACTAAAGTCTGATTGGCACAGTAGAGTTACAAGGTACCTGAAAGGGTTTTGTTTGCTCCAACCAAGCTGGGAGATGCAGGATTAGTTATTAAGCTTTATGCATGAGTTTACTTTGAAGAATTTTTTTTTGCAGGTGATGCTGACTCTACTCCATTATGATCAAGGTTAAAAACAGAACTCTGGGGAAAACAATGCATAAGTCATTATGCTGGTACACTCACAAACTCCATAGACACATCAGAGTATGCCATACTTTGTTTATAACCAACAAATGTTTAACTTGCATTACAAAGATGCAATATCTGGCTGACTTAGCACTTCACTGAGGGGCATCCAGATTTCAAAATAGGTAATTGTGGCCTCTAGTGACTATACTGGCAAGGTAAGTGGATATGAACACTGGGTTAGTTAATTTGGTGAGCTGAGTCAGAATATGCCTTCATCTCTTTCACATATATACAGAACAGATTTCAACTTATTCCTATGGACATCTGGAAGTGCTACTAAATAGGACATGCTATCATGTGTTTCCCACTAAGGACAAAAGTGCTGAAAAATCCCATGCCAGTCTCATAGTGGGTTAAACTTCAGCAAAACCTCCCAAGGTCATATTTTAACCTCAATGCTTCTGATTAAAAAAAAAAAAAACAATCACAAAGATAAAATACCTACCTCATGTTTTTTCTTAGTTCCCAAAAGTAAGAGGAGAGCAACTAGGTTGTTGAAAGAAAGGCTGTGCAGATATAAATGTTTGCTATGATAAATCAATGAAGAATTCCACTGAGTCAAAGCAATGTTAATCATATTTTCTGTATACAGAAAAGCAGCAGCCTTTAAGGGATTCAGCACAGAAGAAGTATATTGTTCAGCTATCAGAATTCTAATCTCACAGTGACAATGTTTCCCAGAGTATTTCTCAAGTTTAAAGTCACTGAAAGTGACCCCAGTACCAGTGTTATTGCTAAACCAGTTGTTGATCCAAATAGTGTCCTGATCAATGATTAACCTAATGAGTGTCAGTATTCAAGATATGCAAGTCTGTTTAAGGACCGAAGAGAAACAATGACTGCATTTCAACTGTATAGACCTTTGACTATGAAATTATTATTTTTCCTGAGCATTTCCATTTTTACATTATTACATAGTGTAGCTGCAATATAGCTCTACACACACACACACACACACACACACACACACACACACACACACACACACACACACACACACACACACACACACACACACACACAAACATGAAATGCATGTGTTGAACTAGTTTATTCACATTTCACACATTTTTGTAAAGTAAACTGATATAGCATTGCATACACATGTCACGTATCTAAACATTACATGCACATATGTCACATATATAATGATATTAGAGCTGTATCCTGGATCTATGAGCCATGTGACTTTCTTCATTGGCACAGTTCAGTAAAGGTTCTTGTTGAACGTACATCATGTCTAATATCTCTTAATTTGATCATCCTTGTATATTTCAGCATGTACATGTATTACTTGGGGTTAGGCAACTTAAGTAAAACAATAACTTAGCATAGTATGTGACTATATCCTAAAATCTAAACAAAAGTATGGTTAAAATAAATAGACCTATTCAATAAGTTTCTTGTGATACTGGCCTACTTATGTCATTAAGTTTTTTATTCATTCCTGCCAAGAAAGTTCAGTTTTCATCAATAACATTCCCCAGTATACTACAAATTGATTCATGATGGGGTGTCTGAGCATAACCACTTTATTACATGTCTGAGAAACATGGATATCAACAAATTCATCTCAACAGCAGACTGATAGGAATCTTGAGAAGCGAACCATAACATTCATTTTGAGAGCACATTAACATGTTGGTTATGATCAGAGAAACCCTGTCATAATTCTTTGACATACATATGTATTACCAGTTAAAGAGGAAAAAAAAGTGTAGGAGCACAAAGTGTTTTACAGCTTTAAAAGCTGTAACACACAGAGCTCTGCTACACAGACAAAGGCCAGAAGTGAAGTATATCTCTGATCAGCCAACATCCTTAAAAGCTCATTGACATTTCATTGTGCCACTGTTTTTACCCAGTTTTGCAGCATGAGGTATATTACTACTTTCAAAACTGTCAGACATTTCTGACGCTATCCAGTGATGACTGCTTTGTGTCCTGCAGTGTGAGTTTAACAAACCTTAAATGTGCATAACAAAGATGTAGTCCATGGAGCAGTGAGAGTACAATCCAAAATATGGAAAAAGATAAACTTCATAAAGCACTTCCCTAGCACAAGGCCTGCTCTTAACAGTGCTTAAGGTTTTTTTTACAAAACCATGTTAAGGATACTGTAAGCAAAGTTAAGATCAGGTCTTACACTAGGGACTAATAACAGATATAGCCCGCTGTCAAAGAACAGTGGCAGAAGGTTAAACAGCTTTTAAAAGCTGTCAGAATTTTACTCTACCACACCTGTAAATGCCCTGATTCCAAAAGACTTGCTCTCAGTGTAAGTGACCACCTACACTGATAACAGACCAACAGCAGGTGTTTTGGCATCTGGTCCCTTTAGTAAGCTTGTTTATAAACAGGCTTTATACCACTGAAAGCAGGTCTTTTGGAATCAGAGTAGACTTACACTGAGAGCAACTCTTTTGGAATATGGCCCAAAATGTAGTGATTAATAGCTTTTAAAAGTTGCTTTAGCATCTGCCAGAGGAATACTTCATTTCTGCCTTCCATAACTGTCAACTGTCCTTGATTATGCAAATGCACCTGACTATGCCTCATATTTTAGCCATCTCTCATAAACTATTTGAAATTCTGGTAAATCACTGAGAATTACAATCAGTCAACAATTCCAGACACTGGAGTTTCTTACTTTAGAAAATGCATGTTGATGCAAAACCTATTGATCTATATAACATTTTAAGTAAGTTAGAGCAACATTTAAAAACTGTCCCTGATTCTGATACTTTGAACCCCACAATTTTTAAGTAAAGAACTTTAGAGGTATACTGCAGTCTGCTTGACAACACTTATTATGTGCTTTAATGTCCTTCAAATCTGGTAAAACACTTTGTGCGCCTACCATTTATTATTAAAGGTCTGTACACACCAAAAATTGTGAGTGGGTCTCTGATCATAATCCTGTTATATGTTCTGAACATGGCTCCATAAAATTAACTTCTCAAGCTTCATGTCCCTGGTGAAATTTCTTGGCATCCATATTTCAATCACATAATGGCCTGGTTATGATCAATGACTCAGTCATAATCCTCTGCGATATCAGACAAAAACAGTATAACATGAGGTTAACTTTTTACCAGTTTTGGAATGTAATCACAGCACTCCATGTACTTCAAGTGACTTATTTCTTTTAAAGTGCTATTTTTAAATACTGCTCCCAACCACATAAGCTAAAATAAACATGTTAGTTACAATGAAAATAACTTCACATAGTAATCACTTCAAATAAACTTGTAGTGCATGGAGTGCCAAAATTATTATCTGATACTGGGAAAATTTAAACTTAAGTTCTTCCAAAGTATGAGATCCAATTTTAACAGCATTTGTGGTGCCTAGCAAAAGGTTTTTTAAGCACACCTAAACATAGTTAACAGTCTCATGCTAGAGGCAGTGCTGGCCAGCAAAGAATAGCAGCAAAAGGTAAAACAGCTTTTAAATGCTGTTAGAACTTCACTCTGCCAGACTTAAAATCGAAAAGTGTGGCAGAATGAAGTGTAAAACAGCTTTGAAAGTTTTATTTTCTTCAAAGGGACACCTTGTTTCACCCTGCTGTCTCCTTGACAGTTTGAAAACATTTTTTTACTAGATATCAAAGGCTTTGAAGATCAGATAAGCACTTCACACACCTACACCTTTTTCTTTACCTGGTAGTACTTGAAACAGACAAAGCTTCACACACTGCAAAGAGTTTATTTATTTATTTCTGCTTGATAACAGGGAAAGTCCAACTGGGTAGCAACCCATTTTCAATGAAGGCCTGGGGAAAAAGCTTCAAAGTATTAACAAAACATTTGAAGAACAATAATTTTATAGTCTTTAAAATAATACAGTAAAACAACTACAGTTTGAATAATTATACAAAATTAGATATAATATAAAACACTGGTTAAGAATAGATAAAAAATTATATGATGATGCTTCAGTAATTAGAGAAATGTTAGAAAGTTTATAGATAAATTAAAGTTAAGTTAGTGTAATACAGGCAGGAATTGCAACACAAACTGAGAGAAAAGCAGGCTTATGGTATATTTAGAGAGGAAGCCAGTGCAGAGAAATTGATAGAAGTAAGGAAGTGAGTGAAGAAGGGAGAGTAAGGAGAGGTAATGCATGAATAGGTACTTGTTCACATTTAGTGATATAGTTTATCCTGGTGTTTGAGCAAGAACAGAGCCAGATTTTGGCTAGGAAGTCTTTCAGAATGGATTTGAAGGATGGGATGGAGAGTACTGACCTGCTGGATAGTGATATGGAGGTCGAGACTTTAGCATAATGGTAAAAGCAGTACAGATTTATGATTGTGTCATGGATCATAACCATTTATGTGTTGTCAACACGGTTTCCCAAGATGCACCACTTGAGCCTCACTGTTGAGGTGAATTTCTTGGCATCCATGTCTCAAAACACATAATAATCTAGTTATGATTGGAGACCTAATAATAATAACTCTCTAAGTCTAAAACAAGAGCAGTGCTTTTAGGTACCTTACAAAGTCTGAAATTTAAATGTTCTTCTGGAAGGACATATCAAACAGTTTCTACTCACAAGTAGCCAGGCATCTATCTGGATCCCACACTCTCCTGTTTTTATCATCTCAATAGTATGATCACCAAAGTTAATCAAATAATAAAAATGTGCCATAAATCCACAATATTGCTTAATGTATTGAATACTACAACAGGAATAATGCCTTTCTTTCTTCACATTAGGAATGTCAGGCACCACAAAAGCCATATAAACTTTATTAGACCAAATGCACTGCTTATGAGCACCACTGTTCATTCAGTGCCAATACCATTTGACTTCCTAAGCAGCTCCTTTCCACATACTTTCCAGCGTGCTGCAGTCATAAAAGACTTTACCTGAACTACTGACTTCTCATTCTGCCAATTAACTTGCTCTCACCTGCTGTTAGTAATACCACATAGTGTAGACCACCAATATAAGTATTTTAAAATTAACAATATGGGTGGCATAGTGCTGCAGAATTTTACATCACTGACTCCTACTTCTTGATACTCAATACCCCTTTTTTCCTGGCTGGGATGCCTTTTGTGGATAAGTTTTATGTTCTGTCTGTCTCAGTTTTACTGAGGCTAATGATTTCTTGACAAAGTCTAAAGACATGCATTCAGGTCGATTTGGAACTTTAACTTGGTTCTAAGAGTGAGTGCTTTTTTACCTTTGTGTGTGTGTGTGTGTGTGTGCACATGCCCTATAAATAAATGCCATCTCATAAAGGGCTAGTTCATGCCTTGTACCCACTGCTGGCAGGACATGGTATCAGACAAACATAATCTTAGCCTAAACTGGATAAAATGGATATAGAAAATGGTTGGATGAGAATTATTCTTCACAAAATTTGTCTGTGCCACATGAAATCTACTTCCAGTGACAGCTTTTCATATCCCACTAACCTGAAAAACATTCCTCTTGAAAACATATCTCAATGAAAGTATTTTGTCATACTCTTCTTACTGACAGAACTTCCTATATTTTTGCAGTCTCTCACTTTCAGCCCACACTAACCTATCTTGACTCCATGTAATAAAGTTACTTATGTCATATCATGGCAGTCAGAAAGAACTTACAGAATTGTTGCTTCCATAATATGATGGCAGTCAGAGGAGTAGGGAGGTAGGGAATTCAGCTACACAACCTCCTTATACTACACAATCTAGTTATATATGTGATCTCCTCACATGACAGAATCTTCTTAAACTACACAATACCGTTATACTACACAACTTCCTTATACTACACAATCTAGTTATATATGTGATCTCCTCATACCACAGAATCTTCTTAAACTATACAATACCCTTATACTACACAACCTCCTTATACTACACAATCTAATTATATATGTGATCTCCTCATACCACAGAATCTTCTTAAACTATACAATTCCCATATACTACACAACCTCCTTATACTACACAATCTAGTTATATATGTGATCTCTTCATACCACAGAATCTTCTTAAACTATACAATACCCTAATACTACACAACCTCCTTATACTACACAATCTAGTTATATATGTGATCTCCTCATACCACATAATCTTCTTAAACTACACAATAACCTTATACTAAACAACCTCCTTATACTACAAAATCTAGTTATATATGTGATCTCCTCATACCACAGAATCTTCTTAAACTATACAATACCCTTATACTACACAACCTCCTTATACTACACAATCTAGTTATATATGTGATCTCCTCATACCACAGAATCTTCTTAAACTATACAATACCCTTATACTACACAACCTCCTTATACTACACAATCTAATTATATATGTGATCTCCTCATACCACAGAATCTTCTTAAACTATACAATACCCTTATACTACACAACCTCCTTATACTACACAATCTAGTTATATATCTGATCTCCTCATACCACAGAATCTTCTTAAACTATACAATACCCTTATACTACACAACCTCCTTATACTACACAATCTAGTTATATATGTGATCTCCTCATACCACAGAATCTTCTTAAACTATACAATACCCTTATACTACACAACCTCCTTATACTACACAATCTAATTATATATATGTTATCTCCTCATACCACAGAATCTTCTTAAACTATACAATACCCTTATACTACACAATCTCCTTATACTACACAATCTAGTTATATATGTGATCTCCTCATACCACAGAATCTTCTTAAACTACACAATACCCTTATACTACACAATCTCCTTATACTACACAATCTAGTTATATATGTGATCTCCTCATACCACAGAATCTTCTTAAACTATACAATTCCCATATACTACACAACCTCCTTATACTACACAATCTAGTTATATATGTGATCTCTTCATACCACAGAATCTTCTTAAACTATACAATACCCTTATACTACACAACCTCCTTATACTACACAGTCTAGTTATATATGTGATCTCCTCATACCACAGAATCTTCTTAAACTACACAATACCCTTATACTACACAATCTCCTTATACTACACAATCTAATTATATACGTGATCTCCTCATACCACAGAATCTTCTTAAACTATACAATACCCTTATACTACACAACCTCCTAATACTACATAATCTAGTTATATATGTGATCTCTTCATACCACAGAATCTTCTTAAACTACACAATACCCTTACATTACACAACCTCCTTATACTACACAATCTAGTTATATATGTGATCTCCTCATACCACAGAATCTTCTTAAACTACACAATACCCTTATACTAAACAACCTCCTTATACTACAAAATCTAATTATATATGTGATCTCTTCATACCACAGAATCTTCTTAAACTATACAATACCCTTATACTACACATCCTCCTTATACTACACAATCTAATTATATATGTGATCTCCTCATACCACAGAATCTTCTTAAACTATACAATACCCTTATACTACACAATCTCCTTATACTACACAATCTAGTTATATATGTGATCTCCTCATACCACAGAATCTTATTAAACTACACAATACCCTTATACTACACAATCTAGTTATATATGTGATCTCTTCATACCACAGAATCTTCTTAAACTACACAATACCCTTATACTACACAACCTCCTTATACTACACAATCTAGTTATATATGTGATCTCCTCATACCACAGAATCTTCTTAAACTACACAATACCCTTATACTAAACAACCTCCTTATACTACACAATCTAGTTATATATGTGATCTCCTCATACCACAGAATCTTCTTAAACTATACAATACCCTTATACTACACAACCTCCTTATACTACACAATCTAGTTATATATGTGATCTCGTCATACCACAGAATCTTCTTAAACTATACAATACCCTTATACTACACAATCTCCATATACTACACAATCTAGTTATATATGTGATCTCCTCATACCACAGAATCTTCTTAAACTACACAATACCCTTATACTACACAACCTCCTTATACTACACAATCTAGTTATATATGTGATCTCCTCATACCACAGAATCTTCTTAAACTATACAATTCCCATATACTACACAACCTCCTTATACTACACAATCTAGTTATATATGTGATCTCCTCATACCACAGAATCTTCTTAAACTATACAATACCCTTATACTACACAACCTCCTTATACTACACAATCTAGTTATATATGTGATCTCCTCATACCACAGAATCTTCTTAAACTATACAATACCCTTATACTACACAACCTCCTTATACTACACAATCTAGTTATATATGTGATCTCCTCATACCACAGAATCTTCTTAAACTATACAATACCCTTATACTACACAACTTCCTTATACTACACAATCTAATTATATATGTGATCTCCTCATACCACAAATCTTCTTAAACTATACAATACCCTTATACTACACAACCTCCTTATACTACACAATCTAGTTATATATGTGATCTCCTCATACCACAGAATCTTCTTAAACTATACAATACCCTTATACTACACAACCTCCTAATACTACATAATCTAGTTATATATGTGATCTCTTCATACCACAGAATCTTCTTAAACTACACAATACCCTTATACTACACAACCTCCTTATACTACACAATCTAGTTATATATGTGATCTCCTCATACCACAAAATCTTCTTAAACTACACAATACCCTTATACTAAACAACCTCCTTATATTACACCATCTAGTTATATATGTGATCTCCTCATACCTCAGAATCTTCTTAAACTACACAATACCCTTATACTACACAACCTCCATATACTACACAATCTAGTTATATATGTGATCTCCTCATACCACAGAATCTTCTTAAACTACACAATACCCTTATACTACACAACCTCCTTATACTACACAATCTAGTTATATATGTGATCTCTTCATACCTCAGAATCTTCTTAAACTATACAATACCCTTATACTACACAACCTCCTTATACTACACAATCTAGTTATATATGTGATCTCCTCATACCACAGAATCTACTTAAACTACACAATACCCTTATACTACACAACCTCCTTATACTACACAATCTGGTTATATATGCGATCTCCTCATACCACAGAATCTTCTTAAACTACACAATACCCTTATACTACACAACCTCCTTATACTACACAATCTAGTTATATATGTGATCTCCTCATACCACAGAATCTTCTTAAACTACACAATACCCTTATACTACACAACCTCCTTATACTACACAATCTAGTTATATATGTGATCTCCTCATACCACAGAATCTTCTTAAACTATACAATACCCTTATACTACACAACCTCCTTATACTACATAATCTAGTTATATATGTGATCTCCTCATACCACAGAATCTTCTTAAACTACACAATACCCTTATACTACACAATCTAGTTATATATGTGATCTCCTCATACCACAGAATCTTTTTAAGCTACACAATACCCTTATACTACACAATCTAGTTATATATGTGATCTCCTCACACGACAGAATCTTCTTAAACTATACAATACCCTTATACTACACAACCTCCTTATACTACACAATCTAGTTATATATGTGATCTCCTCATACCACAGAATCTTCTTAAACTACACAATACCCTTATACTACACAACCTCCTTATACTACACAATCTAGTTATATATGTGATCTCCTCATACCACAGAATCTTCTTAAACTACACAATACACTTATACTACACAATCTAGTTATATATGTGATCTCCTCATACCACAGAATCTTCTTAAACTACACAATACCCTTATACTATACAACCTCCTAATACTACATAATCTAGTTATATATGTGATCTCCTCATACCACAGAATCTTCTTAAACTACACAATACCCTTATACTACACAATCTAGTTATATATGTGATCTCCTCATACCACAGAATCTTCTTAAACTACACAATACCCTTATACTACACAACCTCCTTATACTACACAATCTAGTTATATATGTGTTAGAAAAATATGTATTAGTAACATGCATGCTTAGTGCATTTGAGGGTTAAAAGAGTTAATACATTTATTCTGTTCACACTGCATGAATCTGCACAAGCTACTAGAGACATTCCAATCCTGTTATGTCATAAAAATATGTACAGCTATGATCTGCTTATGCTTTGGAAATTAACAGGAAAGCATTTGATTTCTGCTAATGTCATGAAAATAATAATAGGTGTTTCATTTCTACTAGTGTCATGAGACTTAACAAAGAGTTATTGATTTTCTGCTTATGCCGTGAGAAAGTACACAGCTGCTGAAGCTATTGATAATGAAAACAAAGGCTGCTTGAAAGTATAAACCGTAGTCAGCATTACTTGTACCTAAGCTAGAAATGTACCTTGAAATGTAACACATATATATTAGAACTGCACAATTGAAGAATAGAAAGTTTGTAGTGGGCTAAAAATAAGCCCCAAGGCCAGGTTGTTTTTCTCAAATGTTTTTTATAATCCAGCCATGTCAGCAGGAAACCCAAGTAACATTTTCTATGTAACACATAGTGAGTTTTAAATCTGAACATGTCTGCAGGAAATCTAAGTAACATTTTCTGTAGAGTAATACAGAAAGCTGCGTCTAACTACGTCAACCATAGAAAAGTAACATTTCATAGAACTGTATAAAAGTAGCATACTGCTTACTAGTAATTTAGACAAAATCCTGTATCTGCATGTTTTGTCTCCTTGCTGCAAGTAATAAAGGGTGCCATACTTGAACCTTACGTGAATTGGTCTTTGAAGTTTTTTCCTTTGACAATATGTGATCTCCTCATACTACTGAATCTTCTTAAACTACACAATACCCTTATACTACATAAACTCCTTATACTACACAATCTAGTTATATATGTGATCACCTCATACCATAGAATCTTCTTAAACTATACAATACCCTTATACACACAACATCCTTATACTACACAATCTAGTTATATATGTGATCTCCTCATACCACAGAATCTTCTTAAACTATACAATACCCTTATACTACACAACCTCCTTATACTACACAATCTAGTTATATATGTGATCTCCTCATACCACAGAATCTTCTTAAACTATACAATACCCTTATACTACACAACCTCCTAATACTACATAATCTAAACATATATGCAATCTCCTTATACCACACACTTTCTTTAAACTACAGAATACCCTTATACTATACAACTTCCTTATATTATGCAATCTAATTATATATAAGCAATTTCCTTATGTTATACAGTTCCTTAAACTATACGTTCTTCTTATGTTACACAATCGCCTCACACCACACAATTTCCTTAACCTACACAATACCTTTATACCACACAATTTCCTTAACCTACAGAATACCCTTATACCACACAGTCTCCTTATGCCAAAAATTCTCCTTAAACTACACAGTCCACTTTTGCTACACAATTGCCTTATATTACACTTTCAGTCAGTCCCAGGCTGACACAAAAATCTAGAGTGATTGAGTATCAGTTTTCTGTAGTTTCTTGCTGTACTTAACTGTTTTCAGCCTAAACTCTGATTATGCAGCACTTATTGTGATTTAAAAGCTTGTTTTTTTTTTCAAATATTGTACTTATTTGACTGCCTGCACTTTTAAAAAGTTGTTTTTGTTTAAATGAATTGTATAACTGTTGTAGGCTACACACTAAAGTGCGATAACCTTTTCTGATCACTTGTAATCGTTTAAAGCTGTTTTAAGTGTACTTTTTACTGTTTTTGCCTTATCTTTTCAAAAAAAATAAATAAATAAATTTCTTGTTTCCCACCTTTCTAAGCTAGTATAGTCCAGTTTTCAGGCTAGTGCTGAATTCAGGGCTGTGTTACAAGTTTCTGAGTTGCCCATACCTTACTTGGATAGAGGGAAGTCTCTCTGTTCACCTGTGATAGAGGGGAACTTTGAGCAGCAATCTGTCCCTGGAGGAGTGGTTCCAGCCCAGAAGTTAGTAGTTTAAAAAACGCGTTGCATGGTTTTGCACACCGGGCAGCACCGGTTAGCTAGGGTTAAATTATTCCTGGCTCCACTAAGTCTCCTTCAGTTTTTCACTTGAAACTAGTCTAACTTTCAACCTAAGCACTCAAAAAGCATCCTACAGTCCAGTACTTGCTCAGACCTAATAGCAAGCACTAATATACCCCAACACTTGACTGCCCAGCAGGGAAAGGCTCTTTATCCACCCCTCACCAACCAAGCGACTAAGCAGCTCACCCTACTATTCAGGCATGACCAAAGGGCAACTTCAGGTGTACTCTCCAGTCCAGCTGGTGAATCTGGGTATCCTGAGGCAATGTTACAACTGCCTCATGTACACACACAGCCCTCTCCTCCTACCACAAAACACTAACATATGTGAGAGATGCAATTATACAGCAAACTGGAGGCTAAGGTATCTCCACCCAAGACTGGAACAGACAGTCATGAGGAGAAGGTTAACACTTGCACCACACCTCCAGCCTCACATAGACCTACTAACCCAGCACTGGCAAAAGATACACATAAATACACAAAATCATACTCGGAGGCTCTAATAAAAACCTGCAAAAGCATCAGTGAGCTCCAAAGCAGACACCCACAAAACCTGGACCTCCCGTCACAAACCAGACAACACATAAAACACAAAATCAATGTGCCGCACAATCACAGCCCTTAAGGCGAAATAACATACCTAACACACTAGTAATAGGTGACTCAATAGTCAGGCACACTGATGCCCCACTCACTAGGCTGGACAAGGAGATGGGAGCCAGAATCCACCACATAACACAAGCACTCAGGTCACTCCAGAACAAGTACAAATATGACTCTGTCATTTGTTCATGTCGGTGTGAACGACCTGAGCCGTACCTCCCTTGACTACATGAAAAGAGACATGGAAGAGCTCTCTGATCATGTAACCCAGGCGAGTATGACCCTGACCCTGAGTAGCATCCTGCCCTCACCAAGAATGATACCTCAGTATAAAGAAAAAATGATCAATTTCAACAATTGGCTAAGCTTCTGGTATCATTCAATGGGGATCCAGTGTCTGTCAGCCTGGGATGACATGCTCGACAAGCCACGTTGCTTCGCAAGAGACGGCTTGCACCTGTCACCCCTTGGCTTTCGAATACTGGCCAAGGCTCTTGCTGCCCCCATAGTGCCTTTTTTAGGCAAGGCTCAAAATTCAAACCCACCTCTGTAAACAGCACAAGTAAAAAACTGAGGGTTATGCTACTCAATGCCAGGAATTTAAATCTCAAAATGCATGTGCTCGAAGCACTCCTAAGTGTGGAGAACGTCGGCATCTGTGCAGTAACTGAAACCTGGTTCAAGGCTCCAGACAACACTCCAGCACTACTGGGCTACAACTCATACCACACATTTCGGCCACAGAACACAGACCGAAGCACAAAAGGAGGGGGTGTATCCATATTCATCAAGGATACCCACACCTCCAGGTTAGCGGCGCAGCATGATACCTCTGAGATCATCCATGTGCAACTAACATCAGGCAAATTTGCAATGCAAATTGTGGCCTGCTACAGATCACCCTCCATGACCCAGGGCCACCACTCCGCCTTTCTGGAGACAGTGGAAAACATGAAGGTCTTACAGAACACCCTTATCTTGGGAGATTTCAATTACCCTACCATTAACTGGGAAAACTACTTGAGTACAAACTCCCAGGCTCAGCGCTTCCTGGAATTTATCAACTCAAATGCCCTGGATCAGCTGGTAAACTCCCCTACCAGAGGCCACAACATATTGGACCTGGTCATCACCAACATGGGTGACAGGTGCTCTGTACTGGAGGTCAACCCGTCACTGGTTAGATCAGACCATAAACTAATCACCCTGGATGTCCACACCCCACCACCACCCCCAACCAAGGAAACCACAGTGAAAAACTTTTCTAAAGCAAACTTCACCTTACTTAAGTCAGAGGTGGTAAGTTTCACAGCCCTCACGCTAAAGGATAACACTGCCCAAGATGCAGAATCCTTTACAATTGCACTCTCTGAGCACCTACAAGGATGAATGGATCATGCCATCCCTAGCAAAACCAAGACTCACTCTCCTAAGAGAAGGAAATCAGTCTGGTGGACCCCTGCCATAAACAGGTTATACAACAAAAGGAGGAAACTAGTTCAGAAAAAAAGCAAATCCCAAGAAGGAAAGACATCCCTGATCAGTATCAGTAAGAAACTAAGGTCCCTCATAAAATCATCCAAGGCTAACTTCGAAAGAAAAATAGCCAAGGACTCGAAAGATAACCACAAAGCCTTCTTCAGCTATGTCAAAAATCTAAGTGGCAACTCGCAGATATGCTCTGAGATGCAAAATAGCACAAAATATACTGAACCTTCTGATATTGCCAACATACTGGCAGATAGATTCAGTGCAAACTTCACCTCCCTCTCACTTTCAAAAGGGCCCACAACAATACCGGAAAAGTGTAGTGTCCCAGAAATCACAGAAGCACAGGTGAAAACAGCCCTTTCAAAAGCCAAAAACACAGCATCAATGGGGCCAGATGGTGTCCCAGGCTGCGTCTTGCACAAACTACAGAATGAACTAACACCCCACCTAAAGACGCTGTTCAACCTCAGCCTCTCCACAGGCTACATGCCCATAGAATGGTGCACAGCAATGGTTATTCAGCTCCACAAAGGAGGAGCCACAACTGACCCTGGTAACTATTGCCCCATAAGCCTGACTAGCCTGGTCTGCAAGGCTATGGAGCGCATCATCATGGAACTCATTAACAAAGACATTGGGAACCTCCAAACACTTGACCCGACCCAGTTCGGCTTTATTAAGGGCAGATCATGCCTACTAAACCTGGTTGACTTCTTCAAGACAGTTACCAAGGCCATAGACGAGGGAAAGGTGGTTCACACAGCCTACCTTGATCTCACCAAGGTGTTCGACACCATCCCTCACTCGGGTATTATGGAAAAACTCACCAGCCTGAACATAAACCTGTACGTCACAAGATGGGTTACCAACTGGCTTACAGACAGAACTCACACAGTAAGAATAGCGGGCTTCAGGTCTGACTCTAAACTAGTCACAAGTGGTGTCCCGCAAGGCTCAGTTCTGGGACCCCTACTGTTCGGCATATATTTCTCAGAAGTACAGGTAAGCACAGGAGGACTATAGCTAACCATGTTCACTGATGACTGCAAACTGGGAGCCATAATTGACTCCCCGACTGACACGAACATCCTCCAAAAAGGCCTTACTGAGACAGACACCTGGTGTCAAAGTCATGGCCTCAAGCTAAATGCCAAAAAATGCATAGTCATCCCGTTTGGGAAAAAACAAAACACCCACGAATTATCACATAGGCAGCAGCCCCCTTAATACAGAAGCGGTAATAAGAGATCTGGGGACCCAGGTAGATAGTAATCTTTCCTTTGACAATCATATTGCCAAAGTTGTTAGGAAATCCTTCTATGTGGCCCATCTAATTACTAAGGGGTTCGCATCTAGAAATAAAGAGGTTATAGTGCCCCTCTACTCGTCACTCATCAGACACATCATAGAGTACAATGCCCCATTTGGGATGTACCTCACAAGACACTTCCAACAGCTTGAAAGACCACAAAAGCACCTCACCAATAGGATTACTGGCCTCAAACATATGTCCTATGCAGCCCGACTGAAAAAACTCCGGCTATACTCAGTGGCATATCGCTTACTCAGAAGTGATCTCTGCCTGACTTACAAAGCCACGTCCAAATCATAATTGATGGGCATGCTCCAAATAAAGAAATCCAAGTCACTGCGAGCCACGCGCTCTAGTGAGCTAAACCTCATCACAACAATAAATAGAACATGCTGGAGGGATAGATTCCTGTCACAGAGACTCCCCATGCTTTGGAACAAAATTCCTAACTACATTAGGCAGAGCCTCTCACTAACACTCTTCAAGAGAAGCCTTGACGAGTGGATGGGTAACAGAATGTACACCCCTGGGATCATTTCATTGGCTCTGCTTGACAGAGGCTCAGTTAATTAAGCAATGGGGCGGCGAAAGCCGACACACTCTAGCTAGGCTTATAAATGCATATAGCCTAGTACCTACCTATGAACCTAGATGTTCTCTAAAATCTTACTTGTACTTTAGAGAAGAATTGGTTTACATACACGATGTTCCTTACATAATTAAAAAAGCTCATATTCAAGCTTTCCTGAGTATCAATTTGTTATATTAGGTACCATTTGTCATCTTTTTGCCACTCATCTTTGTTTTAGAGGGTTAAGTCTTCATAAACCAGGTGCCATGAGACTCATCATAGGTTTACAATATTTTGCTAATGATGTTATTTTATTTATTTATTTATTTACATTTGTTTAACAGGAGTGTCCACTGGGCCAGAAAGAGCCCATTTTCAGTGGAGGCCTGGGGAGAAAAACTCCAATAGTCATGTCAGTACAACATTCAGTTAATTACAAATTGTGTTAACAAGGCTACAAACAGCTGCGAATGAGATGAAGAGGTTTAACAGTCAGAAGTGATCATAACATTACATAAACATCAATTGAGAAGAAGTAACAATAATGATAATATACAATGAAATCAATAGCGTGCAGTAAATATAAATGTTTAACAAAGAGAAGAGAATAGAGAAAAATAAATAAAATGATAGAGTTGAGTGTTACAGGCTGAAATGGTTAGGGATGTGTGCAAGAGATGAAAGTGTGGGATAGGTCAGGTTATATGGGGTTTGGAGCAAGAGCATTGCCAGTGGGTAGCTAAGTGGAGGTGAAGAGCCTTTTTGAAGGAGTTAGCATCATTAGTGGATCTGAGTGGTGATAGGAGTGAGTTCCAGAGTTTCGCAATGCAGAATGACCAGAGTGTTTGACCAGCAGGGAAAGTGGGTTTTTGGACGAGCAGTAAGGTTTCATTTTCTGATCTAAGGGATCTATTTGTGTGGTATCAAGTTAGAGTGGATGACAGAGATGGACAGTCGAGAGATTTATAGTATATCTTGTGAGCTATAGTGAGTTGTTGGTAGATAAGGTAGTGTGGTAGGTTGAGGCATTTGAGTGTGTGAATAGAGGAACAGTGGTGGGAGGAATATATGGCACTAGTAGCAAATTTGGTGATTTTATTGTAGCAGGTTTCCATTTTGACTTTTAAGAAGTTTGTATGAGAAGAGGGGCACCATATAATAGGGATGGTAGTAGGAAAGTAGAAGCGAGGGTTTGTTTGGTAGAGGGGTTAAGGAAGTGTTTGTGTCTATATAGGGTTCCAAGTTTTTGGTAGGTTTTTTTATAATGTTGTTGTGAATGTGTTAGTCAAAGGTTAAGCTTTTATCTATGGTAACTCCTAGTAATTTTGTGTATGGAACTACTTCTATGGCAGTTTTGTTTAGTGAATAGATTTTAAAATCTGGTTTGTTTATTAGGGTGGTTTTCTTAGGAATGAAAAGAAGTTTGGTTTTGTTGGGACTGAGTGCAAGGTGATTGTTAGTCATCCAATTTTCAGTGGAAGAGAATGCTTGCTGTGTGTATGTGAGTAGTTCAGGTATGCTATTGGTGGTACATATTATTGTTGAGTCATCTGCATATTGAATAACAGAGTTGTTGGTAACACAAGAGAAGTCGTTAGTAAAAATACTAAAGAGTAAAGGTCCTAATATGGACTCTTGAGAGACCCCTGTGGGAGTATATAGGAATGGTGAGATGGCGTTTAGCCATCCAGTGGATTGTTCTCTCTTGGACAGGTAGTTGGAAAACCAGGGTAGGGTTGGTGGGGACATACCCAAAGTGGAAAGCTTAGAAAGAAGAAGGGTGTGGGAGATGGTACTGAAAGCCTTAGAGAGGTCAAGGAAGAAGGAAGAAACTAGTTTGCCTTCATTACGAGCTTGGCTAACTGTATTCATGAATGATAAAACAGCAGTGGTGGTACTGTGGGCAGGGCAAAACCCATGCTGACAAGGAGATAGAAGATTGTTATTCAGTAAATGTCGTTGGAGCTGGGTGTGAATACATTTTTTCTAAGATTTTTGAGATAGGGGACAGTATAGCGATAGGATGGAAATTGGAGGTATCTTTGCAGTTGCCACCTTTATGTAGGGGGAGAATATATGCTTTTGTCCAGATGGTAGGTACGTAGGATTCCTGTATTGATCTATTTAAGAGCATGCTAATGGGGTAGGAGATAGCCCTAGCTAACATTTTAAGGTGTTCTGGGGGTAGTTTGTCAGGGGCGCAACTACCCTGATTTTAGTTTAAGGAGAAGTTTGGTTATAGTAGCACTAGGAATAGGGGGAGAGAGAAAATGTAGCAGAGTGAGGGTTATCAGGATGGTTGTGATCAGGAGAGTGGTTAGTATGAGGGGGAGGGGGTGGGAAGGAAGCAGTGAGTTTGGCTATAGTTTCTATGAAGTATGAGTTGAAGATAGAGCCAATTTCTAGTGGTATTTTTTGGGATGTGGACAGAGATTGCTCTTTGTGCCAGGGTTTAATAGGGAGGAAATAGAGCTTCAGAATTGTTTTGGGTTTTGTTTGAAGTTATGTTGTAGTTCAACATAATGATTTTTTTGTCATTAATGACTAGACACTTTTCTTGGTTTATTATATGACAATATGGATAAAAATAAATATATGAAGAAAGTACATACATGATGGTACAAGTGAAGTTGATAAAAATACCCAACAAATTAGGTACAGGCCTTACATTAATTGATATATGTAACTGCAATTTGAAACATACTAGCAAATAAGAGCTTTGGTGGTCCAAGGGTCAGTAAGCTTAGGGAAGATGGTACATTCGCAAGTGTCTTCTATAAAGCATGTTGGGTTATCAAAACAAGTGATTAAATCTTGGTAAATGCAGTGAATAAGTTATTTCCATGTGGAATGTCTGCCTTATAAATCTGAAACTGTTGTTTATTTGGCCACTTGTGCATCATGCAAGGCACCTTACCATGACAAAATTCTCAGAGAATTATCAGTTGCTATGACCAACTCAGTGTCCTCCAGCTGCTGCTGCTGCTGGATCATGGCAAGCCTATGTGTCTACCTTTCAGCACAGGAGCAAAGTTACCTTTGTTGAAGGTAACATGGGGAGTTCAGTAGTGCCATCTGTTGAGGCCTCCATGAAGGGAGTGTTGAGGACTTCTCTTCTGAAAGCAGGTACAGATGTCACCAGTAATGGGGCTCAGGGCTACAGATGGGCACTGGTAGCTTGACACCACAATAGCAACATGGACTGTATTCTGGAACAACTTAGTGAGGCACTTGGCTGGTGAGTCCCAGTCATCTGACTAGAGGAGCAACTGATCCATGTCATAAACCACTCCCATGTGTGATGCATAGGACTGTAGCCTTTTGGGCCATTCAGGCAGCAACCATGCCAGCAGCTTGTTCTGCCCCTTTCATGGTGTTATCCCTTCCTTCTGTGCCATTCTCCACAGTTTGTCTTTAGCTCATCTCTCTCCCTCCAATACCACTCATTTATTCTTGGTATTCCTCTTTCGACTGTTCACCCATCTTTTTTTTTTTTTTATTCAAATATTTTATTAAATTTTCCATGAAAAGTAAAAGACAACAAATGACAAACAGTATTCTCATTCTAAGACAAATTATTAACAAACAAAGTAAATCTATTTACAGTATATACATAGGCCTGAAGCAAAACTGCAGATCACAGTTAAAATACACAAGTTCTTTAGTATAAGTATCAATTCAGAAAGAGTTATGGTCCATTTGTAAAGTCTCAATAAGTGCTAAAACTTTTGTCCAAGGATGATTAACAAATGTCTTTGGATAGATTCTAAGTTCTTTGGTCTTGGTTTCTTTGATTGCCAAGTCTTTCACTGAAGACAACAAATCCTCCACAGTGGGTGGGCAGTTAGTTTTCCATCTTCAGGTAATGCATTTTCTGGCGATAGCAAGTACTGTCCATATTAAATATGAATTATTCTTATTCAAAAATAACCTTCATTCACATTGAAAAGAACTAATGATGTAGACAATAAAAAGGAATCAGTGAATAATGCTTTGAGAAAATGATCTATGCTGTTCCAATAACCCTTTAATTTAGGACAATCATAAAAGTATGTGCCCAATCAGCTTTGGTATGTTCTGTGCATTTCCAGCAGGATGTGTTGGAGCGATTATTGATTTTAATTATCTTATCTGGTGTCAGAAATGCCCTATGGAGTTATTGCCAAGGAAAAATACTCCAGTAATGAGACCATGAAGTATGCTTGATGGATAACATATTTTTTTTGTTTTTCATGTGAGAAATTAAAAGAATGGTCTTTGAATATAACGTTCCGGTAACTTTGATTTATAATAGTCTTATAAACAATTAACATGTTACATAATTTTGAGATAATGCTATTTGTATTGAGGCTATTATGTAAAATTTCACACATGAGAGTTATCATCTTTGGTCTTTCTTGATAAGATGAGTTTTTAAGTATTATGCATAAATCTTGAGAATAAGTTAATATACTTTGTAGAATTAATCAGTTCTGAGGAAACAAATCATGCTCTTTAATAAGAAACTGATAGTCTAAAACGTTAGTGTCATTTATGCATTGATACCAACATATAAAGTTCTTGGATTCCCAGCTATCTAGAACATTGAGATGTATTTTATCAGGCAAACTCCTTGTAATTTTAAAGGGGGTTAACAGTTCAAACCAAGTCTTAATATCAGTATTAGAATTAACAAATTTTCTAAAGAAATTAAAATAGTGATTTAATGAAATTAATTTTGTGGATTTGTCAATATTGTGTTAGGTAATATGCAGTGGTGGCTGGTGACATCAAATCAAAGGAGGCTGCAGGAGACAGCTGAATGGGTGGGGCCAAAGGGAAGGGGTATGGCCAACTAGAAAGGGGCAGAGTTATGGTGCTAGTCAAAATCAAGTATAAAAAACAAGCATCACTCAACAAAAAAACACTTCTCCTTGCAGTTCTAATTATAATTTATATTCAGCTTTATAAAAGTATCATGTTACATGCTGAAAGTAGCAATCTCTGGGATACCCCCACTTGTAAAAATGTTTCTTACCCTAAAAGGAAAGAAAATGAAATTATGGCCATCAAGTTATTTTTAAATGCATTGCAACTCCCCCACATACATGGTATAAGCCACAGCAATACCAGATTTACACGGATTTCAACAAATAAAATGCAATGAGTAATAATATTGCAGCCACACCAGACTGGATTTATGTGGAGTCACTGAAATTACTTTCATTGTTAGGAAACAAATCTATAACTGTTCACCAAAGCTACATTCAGCAAATAGTACAACAAAATAGATTTGCAGGGGCAAGCCCCCCTGCCACTTCCATGTAGGGGAACACCACACCACCCACAACCCAGATTTATATAAACCAACTCCAAGATCACAAAAAACAGTGGAGAAAAAAGCAAACACTACTGTGAGTAAAAGTAGTTTTAGTGAACAGCATCCATTCTTTTACATTTGCCAAAACTCATTTTTCGAAGTGACATGTTCCCACCAGATAAAAAAACTGTTATTTAGCAGTGATCAAACAACAGCAGAGGAAAGAAACTTAATCTACAGATCACCTCCAATTCATCAATTATGGCCAATTTACTGACTGCGTGCAACTCAAATGTGTGCTTGTGGTAAAAAACAATAAAGAAAAATAAATAAACAATAATAGTTAAAGTAAAGCAATCTAAGTAATGTAATCCTTCTTACTTTACACAAATTTATACTAGTACTTATACTAACTGCTTAAACTGAGCAAACAACAAGAACTTCAGTTACTTTCAGTTAACAGCTCCCAATCCCTACACATTAGTTATAGCTAATTCTAGATGTCTATCCGGCAACTATGATAAAACAATGACACCCACATATTGTATTTCAGCTTTGTTCAGTGTAAACAGTAGTCACACATTATGCATTATAAAATTATGTCTCAAGTAATCATTAAAAGCATATTCTATTATACTTAGTCCATTTATGAAATTACAATAACAAATTGAAATTACAGTTACAAAAAGGATTTAAAAACAATACCTGTAACAATTAGATTCACAGATTCCTAATCCCAGACTCATAAAATCACTATCTCACACAATTTACATCTGCGAGATGACACAAGATGCACTGCTTGACTGGAATCTGCTCATAAGGCAGTTGCATTTAAAAACTGCTCTTTGTATGTGAGTGGACGAGCCCTCTTCCTTTGAGTAGAATAAACAAAAATAAAAACTGTGCGCTCCCCATGTCTTTAGAAAGATAGGAGAGAGAGCACAAAAGAATTAATAACAGCAGGTGTCACCTTATTGCCCTTAGAAGAGCATAGGGTTAGATATAAAACAAAAAATATATATATTATCAACACAAGAGTATGCAGAATCCTTCACAGATCAGCTACACTGCCTCTCTAGTAGAACATTATGTTACATTCTGGATGATCATATGTGACACAAGTAATAGCAGTGTTATTATTTTTCTTTATTTCACTTTTCCTTTTTGTCACTGTCCTTCATTTCACTTTTGTATTTGTTCTATTTCTATACTTTTATGTTAACACTTTCTGCATCATCTGCCACAGTTGTTCTAGGTGTTTTACATACCTCTCAACCTGTTAGCTCAAGAAATCTGGACAAAGCCATATATAAAAGTGGGACAAAGGCCCAAAAATAGGGACAATTTTTAAATATTGCTCTTACAAACTTAGAAAGTTAATAGAATAACAGGTTTTGCATTAGCATGAATTTTCTGAAGGGTATGAAGTCTGAACCTCATATGTCTGTTATTATTTTCAAACTTTAATCTTTAGTAATTTGCCACTAATTTGCCAGACAAACACAATGTTATGAAAAATGGGCCAAAACTATGACTATGAGGCAAAAATCTGGGCAGTCTTCAAAAATATGTACAGTTGAGAAGTATGACTGTATGAGGGTCAGGTGGCAGGGCAAGCATATGAGAAGACAAACATCAGGATTGCTCTGCAAAATCAGGGACAACAAATTACAACTACAACTTGAACTTAACTTTTTTTTTGTAATCTCAATTTGATTCACTCACCTGCTTTATTTATTTCCACTTCCGTTCCTTCCTTTTTACTTTCCAAGGTAACAGACAACAGGTCCAAGTAAGGTGCACTGCACTGCTCTCTGTCTCCTCTCTCTGCTGTCCGACGATCGAACTCCAAACAAGTACTAGTCTAGTACTGTAGTCTGCTGCTGACTCCCTAACTGTTTCTAGCTCTCTTTTTCCTAGCGCCAGAGCGGGAAGAGAGCAAGAAGAGAACTAACTAATCAGCACCCATCCAGCCATCCACATCAAGAACATGATTGTGGACGTGGCAGTCCGATCCTCTTACAATTTACTGCTGTTACAAACCGCATAGACTTGTCGGCATCTACACTGATGCCTTCTCTTGTAAATCTGGACTGGTTTTACAGCAGTCTGGATTTACAGAAACTAGATTTTTTTTTCTTTAAACCCAGAACTCGCTGACCATGCAAGCACGTGCAGTTTGAGTTCCGGGACTTTAACAGCGACTCAGTCGGACTCAGGAGCTATCCTAAAAGTAAAATCTTTTATTTTTTAATTTAAAATGTTACACTTACTCTTCTTTTTTTTTACAGCTGGGGGCTGCAGTCCAATGGCACGAGCCACCCCTGGTAATATGACATAAGAAGTACCAGAACTTATTAGAAGACTTATTCAATGGAAGTTTGGCTAAGAGGGCATTTTCATTAATTATTAAGGTTAGATGTAATAGTTTCCAACTAGAGTGATAATTTGGATTAATCCAATTAAAAATAACCTTAAATATAGATGCATTAATATATGTTTCAATATCTGGGAATTTGATTCTTCCTTGCTCCCAAGATCTAATGTGATGTAGAAAAGCTATTTTGTTTTTTTGGAGAACCAAAGGAATTTCATTAGTAATCGAATTATATCTTTAATGTATTGATATTTATAAGAAAAGTTAAGAACTAGAGCTATGTAGAGTATTTTTGGTATTATTAATTGTAACCTGTCTTCAAAAGTGATGAGAATTTTATTCCAACTATTTGTATACTTATTTATTAAGTTTATAATATTTTTATAATTATATTCAATTGTGTTTTCTGTAGATTTACATAGTGTTATTCCTAGATAATCAAAAGAATCTGAGGTTGCACCAATAATGTGATGATTATCCGATTGTACATTACCCTTCTTATTTAAGAGCATATGTTTAGATTTAGATCTATTGAAATGTAAACCCGAGATTTTCTGGAAATGGTTCAACACAGAATCTAATTCTAATAGAACTGATTGTGAATTATTTAACGTGAGCAAGATATCATCTGCATAAAGCATTATCTTGGAATTATACTGATTGTAAATATTTATAACAATGATTTTTGGATTGTCACAAATAAGGGCAGCAAATATTTCAATGACTAATGCAAATAAAATAGGGGATAAGGAACATCCCTGCTTAGTGCCTTTGGTTATTTGAATAGATTCAGATGTGAAGGGGCCTACTTTAAAATAAGCTATGTTGTTTTGGTATATATTTTTTATTAGACAAATGAATGAAGAGGGAAAGTGAAGATTACGTAACACTTTAGTCATATATTTCCAGTTAACGGAATCAAATGCCTTTTCTATGCCTAAACTAATCACTAGTGCTTCTTTCTTTCCCTTGTTCAAATATTCAGTAAGTGTTAAGATCCTTTGGATGTTATCATAAGTGTGTCTTTCATATATGAAGCCTGATTGATCATCATTTATTATTTGCGTTAGTGGGACCTTTAATCTATCTGCAAAGATGGACATAAACATTTTATAATCATTATTTAATAATGATATGGGTCTGTAAAAATACAAAACTTTGGGTCTGTGTTGGCTTTTACGATAAGTGAGATCAAAGATATCTCCACGAAGGTGGTATAATGCCATGTAATTGAACTTCTACTAGAGTTTTATGAAAGAAGGATAGTACAGATGAGGGGAACACTTTATATATTTCAATGCTTATACCATCCATCTTAGGGGCTTTATTGAGCTTAAATGTTTTGAGTTTTTGTTTAATTTCCCCTAGTGAGATTTGTGCTTCAAGAACTGTATCAAGATTCTCAGGGGGCCTTAACTGATTAAGTGAAGGAATATCTAATTTTATAAATTCATTAATCGAATGATTGGACCAAAGTGTTTGGAATAATGAAACTTGAAGGCAAGTAAAATATCTCCTAAGTCAGAAAGTTTTAATAGAGCCTTCATGTAGTAGTTTAGTTATGTTATTTGAATTAGAATGTATCTTGGGTCTCACTGACAGATTTTGCATATGTTTATGGGATGATACATAGGAGTTTAATTTTAGTTTTTCTAATGCCAAATTAGTTTTATGGGATAGGATATCTAAATATTGCTTATTAAGCCCCTCTATTTTTTTCATCTTATCATAGGTAAGTTGGGAGGGATCAGATTTAATGTTTAAGAGTTGAGCTTGAATATTTTGCAAATGTAAGTCCCATTTTTTTGTTTATTTTTGAACCATGTTATTATTTTACCATAAAGATAGGCTTTTAATGCATCCCATACCATGATCATGTTGGATTCTGGGGTGAGAATTGGTCTCCAGAGAAAATTGTATCTCTGATGTGAACCAAGGCTTAAATTCTTTAATTTTTGTAACATAGGCTGAGATTCCGGTTATGGGGATAAGTCTTCTATATTTAACACAAAAGTCTAGGCAGAGAGTATCATGATCTGAGATGGGGCATGGGAGAATTGCAAAAGATGATATAGTTAGCTTTAGATCATTAGAGACTAAAATTCTGTCTATTCTAGTTTAAGTTTTAAATCTGTAGTCAGTATCAGAAAATTGCAAAGAGGTAGCATCTTTGATAGTAAATGGGTCAAGTAAGTTAAGTGTCTCAACCCATTTTTTAAAAAGGCTTGCAATAGGTGTGAGTCTCAGTGGACAACTATTAGTAGTGTTAGTACTGTCTAGTATACAGTTAAAGTTGCCACCTATAATGAGGTTACCCTTATGTACATTTGTAATGTGATCGAGATGTTTTCTAGCAATTTTTACTCCCATTCCAGGGATCCAGTAAATACTGACTAGGGTCCAGATTCTGTTATTACATTTTAGGGTGAGTATGATTAAAAGTCCTTCTGGATCTTCATATTTATATAGAATTTGGGGAAGAATGACACTATTCCTCTATAAGATCATTACCCTTTTTTTGGTCTTATATTGGGCATGAGCAAGAGTTATATAGTTACTGGGGGTCCAGATTTCTTTTTCAGAAAGCTTAAAATGTCTTTCTTGCAGGAAAACTACCTGGGCTTTATTAATATTCAGATATTTTAGTAAGTTTGATCTCTTCCTTGGATTATTTAGTCCATTAATGTTTAAAGATATTAGAGATAGTGTCATTGATAATCAGATAAGGAGGAGTAGAGTGAAATGCATGTAACTACTATTATTATGATCCAAAAACTTGTTTTCCTGGATATAAAAATTAACTTGATTATCAGTTGAGGCCAATGTGATAAAAAACTGCAGTTTGAAATTTTGAAAGTATATAATATAACATCAGGGTTATAAGGAAAAAAATTGATAAGCAACGTAGCTAACAAATTGATCATAAAAGTTGAAATTACTATACACAAGCATGGAATTCGAAGAATTCCTAGTCTGGTGGAAAGACAAAGGTCCATCAGACCACACTCAAAAATTTCCTAACCGTGCCAAGAAGCTCTAAAATTGTCTTATAAAGGAGACAACTGTGTATATAAAATATTATAAGAGAGATGCTTTTAGAATTAGACTCTAAAAAGAAGAAATAAACAATCTCAAGTTGTTTCATCAACTATTTAGTTAAAGTTAACAGTTCTATTAAAATTAAGTTAGGTATAAGTTGCTACTTAATAACTGGAATCTATATAAGTAGCGTGAATATCATTCTTAAATGATGAGTAGAAAACTATGTACATGTTACAGCAAGAGCAAGTAAGATGTGACACTATAGTATTAAAGTTAAGTGGTATAATATAATTATGACAGATAAAGTCTTTATGAAAGATGTTTTGCATTTCTATTAATTTCCCAGTAGAATTATTCCAATATGCTTAGAATACAAGGGTTTGTGATAACAATATAATGCTAAGAATTAGTGAATAATAAATAAGGAAATCCAACATCACTCTCCACTTGGCTGTAAAGTAATTGACTTATAAAAGCAGAATTTTATATAAACTGTAATTATTTATCTCCAGTGTATAGCTAAAATATGAATAAATAAAAAGTAAAGCCCTGCTAATAATAAAATAATGATAAAAGCTGCTTTAACTAACATTACTAGAACAGGGAACATAGAAATATAACAGAGATAAAGACAGTGCACATCAGATTAAAATTTCCTCAGAAGTGAAAACAATCACTTCAAATGAAAGTAAATATTCATTAACCTCTGTTATTATATGCTCCTAATACACACTGTCATATGAGACATGTCAGACAGAGCTATTAGCTGGACTATAATATTCAAATATGATATAAATAATGTTAGACTACCAAGGACTGGAAGCACTGCCTATTTCAGCAGATTATCATTACAGTACATCTCATTTCATTAAGATTAATAAAAGCTAATAAATATAAACATCTTACATCTAAGACTAAGATAGAACATAAAGTATTAAGTGCTCCTAGCTGTAGCTGTGTTTTCTCTAAGCTAAAAATCCCTGCAGTCACAGAGCTATAACAGTATTAATCAAAGTAAGATGCTCTAAATTACTGAAGTTACACTTTTAACATAGTTCTGATAGAAACATATGTAGCAGCTGCAGTCATTAATAAGTGATAAGTATAATTATGATTTAAAGAACAAAATATGCATAAATGTGAAAAACTGAGATAAACTCCCCTGAATAACTAGTAAATATATTAATTTTTCATAGGTTCATAGGTTGGTACTAGGCTATCGGCCCTAGGGCCTATACAAGCCCAGCCATAACAATTCCCTGGATATTTCTTCCCACAATATTTACATCCCTGGACCCCTGTCTAGCAGGGTGACTGACATGATCCCCGGGGTGAATTTCCTATCTTCCATCCAATCATCAAGGTTCCTTTTGAAGAGGGCCAAGGAGGCACTCTGCTTGACATGTATGGGCAGTCTATTCCAGAATATGGGGAGTCTCTGGATCAGGAACCTATCCCTCCAGCATGTTTTTTTCATTGTGATGACAAGGTTTAGATCCCTGGAGCATGTGGCTCTGAGGGATTGGGATTTCTTTAAGTGGAGCATGTCCAACAGCTCAGGGTTTGACATGGCCTTGTATGTTAAGCAGAGATCGCCTCTGAGTAGACGATATACCACAGAGTATAGCTGGAGTTTTTTTAGACGGTCAGCATATGGCATCTGCTTTAGGCCTGTGATTCTTTTAGTGAGGTATTTCTGTGGCCTTTCCAGCTGTTGCAGATGTCTTGTGAGGTACATACCAAACAGGGTGTTATACTCTATAATGGGTCTAATGATGGATGAGTACAGTGGGACAATGACCTCCTTTTTTACATAGAAGGATTTCCTGACGGTTGTGGCGATGTGGTTATCGAAGGTGAGACCACTGTCCACCTGTGTCCCTAAGTCTCTCATCACACTTTCGATGTTTAGTGTACTGCCACCTATGTGATAATTCATGGGTACATGTTTTTTTCCAAAGGGGATAACTATACATTTCTTGGCATTAAGCTTGAGCCCATGGCTCTGGCATCAGGCATCTTTTTCTGTAAAGCCCTTTTGTAGAATATCCACATAATTTGGGGATTCAATAATGGCTCCCAGTTTGCAGTCATCTGCGAACTTTGTTAGCCAGAGTTCCTTAGTGTTGGCCTGTACTTCAGAGAAGTAGATGCCAAACAAGAGTGGTCCCAGGACTGAACCCCGAGGTACTCCACTTGTCACTTGTCTGGAGCTGGATTTGGAGTTGGCTACTTTTACAGTCTGGGTTCTGTCAGTAAGCCAGTTGGCAACCCATCGAGTGACGTAGGGATTTATGCCCAGCTTAGTAAGTTTATCTATGATTCCAGACTGGGGGATGGTGTTGAAGGCCTTGGCAAGGTCCAGAAAGGCTGCATGGATGGCCTTACCCTCATCCACAGCTCTGGAGACTAATTCAAAGAAGTCAATCAGGTTCAGGAGACAAGTTCGGCTCTTCATGAACCCAAACTGGGTGGGGTCCAGTGTTTGAAGGTTGCCAATGTCTTTGTTTATAAGGTCCATGATAATGCATTCCATGCCCTTGCAGATCAGGCTCGTCAGACTGATGGGACGGTAGTTCCAGGGATCCAAGTTGGATCCCCCTTTGTGGAGTGGGGTAACTGTAGCTGTGCACCACTCAGTAGGCACGAAGCCTGAGGTGAGGCTATGATTAAACATGACACTTAGGTGAGGTGCCAGTTCATTTTGTAGTTCATGTAGTACACAGCCCAGGATGTCATCTGGTCCCATGGATGCTGTATACTTAGCTTTGGAGAGTGTGGTTTCTGTGTGACCGTGATTACCGGAATGTGACAATCTTTTGGTATTGAGATGGGCCCTTTGGGGGGTGAAGTTGGCACTAAATCGATCTGCCAGGATATTGGCAATATCCTTGGAATCAGTATATTTAATGCCATTCTGTTGTAGCTCAGAGCAGATATGAGCATTGCCATTTAGATTCTTGACATAACTATAGAATGCCTTGTGGCTGTCTTTGGAATCTTTGGCAATTTTATTTTCATAACTAGCTTTTGAGGATTTTATGAGGGATTTCAGCTTCTTACTGAGGCGGGTGAGGGAGTTTTTTTGCATCCTGGGATTTTCCTCTTTTCTGCAACAGTTTCTTCCTTCTGTTGTATAGTTTGTTTATAGCATGGGACCACCAGATTGACTTCCTTTTTTTGGAGGAGAGCATCTTGGTTCTATTTGGGATGACACGATTCATGCATAAGTGGATGTGCTCGTACAGTGCCTTAGTGTAGGATTCAGCAGTTGAACTTTCAGATCCCGTCTGCATGGGTGTCATGAAGTTTGTCACATCTGACTTCAGTAGCATGAAGGTGGCTTTGGAGAAGTTTTTTACGAAGGTTTCATTACTGGGGGGTGGGGGTGGGATGTGGATGTCAAGGGAGATTTGCTTATGGTCAGACCTGACCAATGAGGGGGGTGACCACTGGTGTGGAGCATCTATCTCCAATGTTGGTAATGACCTGGTCTAGGATATTGGAGCCCCTGGTGGGACAATGGATTAGTTGATCCAGGGCATTGGAATTTATGAATTCCAAGAACTGTTGGGAAAAGGTGTTGGTACCCGAGTAGTTTTCCCACTTAATGGCAGAGTAGTTGAAATCACCCAGCATTAGTGTGTTTAGTTGTATCTTAATATTTTCCAGTATGTTTAGAAAGGTGTAGTGTGAATCTTGGGGTATGGTGGGGGATCTGTAGCAAGCTACAATTTGGATTAGTGTTAGTTGCACCTGGGGAATTTCAGATGCATTGCGTTGGGCAACTAGCCTGGAGGTGTGAATATCCTTGGTGAATATGGACACTCCTCCACCTTTAGTGTTTCGGTTTTGGTTTTGTGGCCGAAAAGTGTGGTAAGAGTTGTAGTCTGGTATTGCAGGGGTGCTCTCTGGAGCCTTGAACCAGGTCTCAGTTACTGCACAGGTATTGATATTCTCCATTTTTAAGAGTGCCTCGAAAGAGTGCATTTTGAGGTTTAGACTTCTAGCATTGAGTAGCATTACCTTCAGATTTTGCATGCTTGTATCTGTTATGGTGGTGGTTTTGTCCTTTGAACCTTGCCTACAAAAGGCACTATAGGGGTGGCAAGAGCTTTAACCAGTAACCTGAATCCCTAACCAGTAACCTGAATCCCAGGGGTGACAGGTGCAGACCATCTCTAGCAAAGCATCATGGTTTGTTGATCATGTCTTCTCAGGAAGACAGATACTGGATCCCCTTTGAATGACACCAAAAGCTTAGCCAATTGTTGAGTCAATAATTTTGTCCTTATACTGTGGTATCGTTCTGGGCGAAGGCAGGATGCTACTCAGGCTAGAGTCATACCTGCCTGGGCCACATGATCCGGGAGCTCTTCCATGTCTCTTTTCATGTAGTCCAGGGAGGTACTTCTCAAGTCATTCACTCCAACATGGACAATGACAGAGTCGTATTTGTACTTGTTGTGGAGTGACTTGAGGGCATGCGTTATGTGGCGGATCCTGGCACCCGACAGGCAGCTGACTATAATTTTCTCCTTGTTCAGCCTGGTGAGTGGAACATCAGTGTGCCTGACTATAGAGTCACCTATGACTAAAGTGTTGGGTACATTGTCTTGCCTTAGGGTCTGTTGTTGGGTGGCACACTGGTGTTGTGATCTATGTGTCACTTTGGTTGTGACTGGTGTTTGTTTGTGTTTCAGCTTTGGAGGTCCTTGTTGCTTGGCAGGTTAATGATTAATATAGTCCAAAAATATTGCTGACGTGTCTGGACAATGGTATTAATCATCTCAACAAATAGAGGCATGCTATAATTAACTGTCTGTGCAGATATAAATGTGCTGCAACAACATGGATATTATCACTACTTACATTTCTGTAAAATCAAAATCTGTAACAGTTTGCTGCAATGTTAGAATATGTAGAGTGTTAGTAGCCCATGGATTCAGCCCCCCCCCCTTTTAAGTGAACATCTGTAATATTGTTAAAACTCTGATGAATCTGCTGACAAGTACAACATACTAAAAAGACGTGAAGAGAAGTTCAACAGTAAAGATTTCCCCTTAACTTCTTGTGTGACTTTGTAAGGGGCTGTCCTAAGACTCAGCACATTACTGGGATGATAATTTGTGGTTAAAATGGCTCGAAGCCTGCATTCTAGGTAAGTAAAGCTTCACTCTTGTTGAAAAAAAAATGTTCTAATGAGCAATTTGAAGTAAAAACCTTTGAGTAAATCTTAAAAAAAGCTCTAAAAAGGTGGTCATGATTATCCAAGATTATTTGCAAGTGAAAAAAAAATGGCCAGGAATATAAAACACTGTTACTAGTTGCAGAAAGCATATTTTAAAGAAAAAATGACTATTAATAAAGTATTAAGTCTAAAACTAAAGTACAATATTTAAGTAAAAAAAAAAACACTGTATAAAGAAGCAGCACATTTTAAATGTTAGTTATTTACACTGAAATCACAGACAGTTACTGACATCTAATGAAGATTAGTGTATAAACCCAGTGCTAACAAGACTTTAAAGTAACACTGAAAATAAAAGAGAAAAATCATTTACCTGTTATGCTTTGATGAATGGTTGATTTAGTGAAGAAGTCTGGAATTTATTTTATATATATATATATATATATATATATATATATATATATATATATATATATATATATATATATAAGCAGTGGAATTTGCTGAAATATTCATTAATTATAAACTGTGTGAAAATTAGAGTGAAAGAAGAAATATTGTAAGTGTAACATATACATTATTTGGCAGTAGATACTTTGAGAGATTTTGTAGCGTTTGGAGGTGTGGTGTCAGTTTTCCATTTCTCCTTATTTATCTCAGTCCAGTTATTCTTTTCTGAAGATCTTTTTAAGCTTTGTGAACCCCAGTCCATATCCTCAGGAATAGATATAATGTCACTGTTTTCAATAAAGGAAGAGAGTTCATGCAAACTTTTAAAGATTCTCACTTCATTAGAGAGGCGTACTTTAACCTAAGCTAGTTAGATAATTTGTGCTTTTATATTATTTTGTTTGAGTAGTTTGTCAGGGGGCAAGCATTTCTTTCTCAAGTACAAAACTCTTATAGAGTAGTCATTATCAAATCTTATTTGACTATTTTTAAACTTTAATGGTGCTTTCTTCCATGCAGTTTTAAGAACAAGTTCTTTGTCAGTATATGAAAAACATTTTACCACAATAGATCTAGGAGGTGATGATGCTGATGTGGTGACTGGTTTCCCAATGGCTCTGTGAGTCCTTTCTATACCATATGAAAGTCCTTCCTGTAGGTGTAAAATTTCAGGGATCCATTTGCTCAGGAAAGAAACCATGTCATCTCTCTCAGTTTTCTCAGGAAGTCCAAAAATTCTGACATTACATCTTCTTTCCCTCTTTTCCATGTCATCTAGTTTATTTTTAGCCATGTATTTTGTTTTAAAAGAAAGTCAATTTGGGGTTTCTCTTCCTTTAATCTGCCATCGATGTCAGATAATGCAGTTTCAGTATCAGAGATTTTAGTTTGGTGCTGCTGCAGTAATTCCTTAAAAACTTCTGTTTGATTGAGGCAGTTCTCCTTTAGGTTTTCTAAGTTTAGTTGGAAACCATCCATTTTAAAGAGAGTTCTTGCAGGGTGGATGTCATCAACTGCATTTCCTTTCTCAAGGCAGTGTCAGAGTGAGATTGTTTAGATGTGCTCATTTCTGTGATGAAAAGTCTCCAGTAGATTTGACAGGAACATTTTAAAAACAGTCCACCAAAATTGAGATAAGCTTAGAGGAGATTATTAAGATTAGATTTTAGTAAAAAACAGCTCCAGAATCTAAGTATTTTCCTGTCTAAACATCTGATTTTGAAGAGATCTGAAAAGGTGCTGCTAACAGTTGACCATTTTGGCTCCACCTGTTCACCCATCTTTTTGTATATACATCACTCATATCCACCTGCATCTGTGTTCTGTCTGTCTGCACCCAGATCTGCCATTCTCCCTGTATTCACCCATATCACCCTTTATTACATTTTTATTACCTTTCACTTCTACCCTTCTCTTGTAATAATAAAAATGAGATCTGTCAGACAATATATGTGTATACACTTATATACCCCTGCCATCTGTTTTTGGAGCAGGAAGAATGCTAGAAAAATGGTGAAACAAATATCTTGCTTTTTAGTAAACTAATTTGTGAAGATGAACTTCCACAGGTTTTAAAAATAATTAATAAAGCCATATTCAAGAAAATAAATCTGCACAGTAAAGAGAATTAGTTTCTGATAAGTATTTTACATAGCATAGGTTAGGGTTTTGCCAGTTATCCACACCATCAGGTGGATGTGAGTGACAAAACAAAATCTGACATACCCATCTGCTTGAAGCTAAATTCACTAGACTGGAGAATTTCTCTTTTCTGCAGGTATGAAAATTCAGAGTTAGAATGTATAGAACGAACTGTGCAGCAGTCCCCCTGTATGTAAGATGTGGGCTATAGCTCTCCCTCAAAAGATTTTAGACTATGTTTTACGTTTGTTTAGTGCTATATCAGCCAATGAGTTGTCAACAGCTGCCTTTTGAACTCATTTTCATTCAGTCGTACTATCATATTTTGCTAGCATTGTTTCCCTTATACTTAAAGAATGGGTTAAACAAAATAACACAAATATAAATTTTATATAATAACATCGATCAAGAAAAGAAAGGATAATATTAGGTTATGATATGCATAGTACTGGGGTTCATATCTGCTGACCGAAGACGCAGGTTAGCGAATGCGACTTGGTCGAGCTGTAAATGCAGAAATGGCAAAATATTGAAGTGGCATGTAAGTGAATTCTTTCCCTGGGAAAGAATTTGCTTAGCCGCTTCGGTAGTTTGCCGTTTTCGGCACTGTAGTGCGGTCTCGGAGTTGGTATATTTTAGTCGGGGGGTGTATGGGGGCTCCCTGATTACAATGACTGCTCTCTCCTAATGTTACAGTAATTTTGTACCCCAGATAACATCCTAACTCATTCAGCAGTGCTAAACTCATCTTCTTTGCTTCCCTTTCTGCTTGATCCGGTGTACATTCATAAACTGACACTTCATCCTAAAGGCTTCATACCAGTTTCCAACAGATCACATGTATGCATTCTTCACTCACATTTGTAATAAGGAATTATCTGGTTTGTAGCAGTAAAAGTGGCTAACAGCACATCACATATATCTGATTCAGTTAATTTATAAAGTCTGATCTGTCTTAACTTGATTTTAATCTCATGATTTGTGATGAAAGAGAAAGTGCTGAAGGGGGTCTGACTAAAAAAAATGCTGGGAAGGTTAAAGCAGCACTGCCATTCTCTAGGATCTTTTTTACCCCAAAAATGTTACCAGGGACATCAGTAAGTGTGGTTAGTACTGTAATGAACACAGTTAATGTGAAGGTACAAAGCTCAACTAAATGAGCAGCCCACTGATTTCTGGGTAGGACACTAAGCTACCATATGCACTCTGTACACATACTCTGACTGGGTATCATGATTAATGTGAACATATGCACAAGACATACACATATAGAGCTCTATTAAGACAATGCAATATATGACAAGAGCAAAACAAAATAAACTTTAGTCCCTTAACAACTACCACTGTATATGATATCCTGCTACCTGCCCATATAACTTGTAGGCCGGGTGATATAACCTTCATTAGTAGCATGCATTCCAAGTTAGCAATGGTTGGTTACCAGACAGTGCAGTGCAGCTATACTCTTTTGTTTTATGCTTTATCTTAAAAAAAAAAAAAAAAAAAAAAAAAAAATCAGGGCTGGTTTTGATTGTGCATCGTTTTATAGGTTCAAAGGTTCATAGGTATATACTAGGTTAATGACCACCAGGGCCTTTATAAGCCTAGCAGTGCAATCCAACCCAATTGTGTCCATATGTACTATGGCCATTTATTAAGAGGTGGTATGCTAGTTAGGAAGTTTCTAGAGGTTATGTGGGGGTCTATGTTAGTTTGGGCATTAGTGTCTGTCTCTGTCCATCAGAGACATGGGGGCTGGAACCGGGGTGAATTTCTGATTTCCCATCAATTTGTCAAGGTTACTTTTAAGCAGGGTTAGGGATGCTGTCTGCTTCACATGGATGGGGAGCCCACTCCAGAGCATGGTGATCCTCTGAGACACGTGTCTTGTCAACATGTCTTACTTATGTCACAAACAAAATTTAAATTGATGGATCTAGTGATTCTGATGCTGTTCATTCTGCAGTTGTGCCAAAGGTCCATCAGGGCTGGATATGAGGATGCTTTGCATGCTAGGCAAAGATCGCCTCACGGTAACCCATAGGAAACTGAGTATAGAGATAGGGCTTGATGGCTATCTTTACAGGACAATGTGTTTATACCCTGGATTCCCCAGGTAAGGAACTTTTGTGGATGTTCCAACTGTTGTATATGACTGTTCACGTACATGCTGAAGGGGGTATTATACTCAATGATGAGTCTTGTAACGGCTGAATAAAATGTCACTATGACTTCCTTGGACCTGGATGTCATACCCTTACTTTTACGTTCGACGATATAGAAGGATTTTCTTACTACCTTGGCCACATGTTGATTAAAGGCCAGATTACTGTCTACATGTGTTCCCAGATCCCTGATTACGAGGTCAGCTCTTTGGTGTGCCTTATCAATGAAGTAATTAGGCTGGTGGCAGTTTTCCCAAAGGACACTATAGTGCATTTCTTGGCACCGAGTTTTAGTGTGTGACTTTGGCACTTGTCATTTGCCTGTGTTAGAGCCTCTTCTAAGATGTTTGTGTCATGGAGAGAATTGAAGATAGCTCCCAATTTGTAATCATCTGCCAACTTGGTCAGCAAAAGGCCCGTGACATTAGCCTTTTCCTCAAAGAAGTAGATTCCAAATAGGAGTGGTCCCAGCATGGAGCAGTGAGGTACCCTGCTGGTGAAGGGTCTCTTAGTGGAGGTGGTATCACCAGTCCTGACTTCCTGGGTCCTGTCTGTGATCCAGCTGGCAATCCAGTGAGTTATGCAGGGGGCTTTTCCCAGTTTGGTGAGTTTGGCATATATACCCGAGTCGGGTATTGTATCAAATGCCTTAGCCATGTCCAGGTAGGCAATATACAACATTTTCCTCTGATTCATGGCCTTTTTAACTTTTCAAAGAAATCCACCAGATTTAGTAGGCATGACTTTCCTTTGACAAAACCAATCTGGGCTGAGTCCAGTGTTTGAAGGTTTCCTATGTCTTCGTTGATCATTTCCATGATAATTCGTTCCAAGGTTTTGCATATTAGACTAGTCAGACTAATAGGTCTATAGTTTCCAGGGTCAGCTGATAGTCAAACCCTTGTGAAGTGGGATAACCATTGCAGTCCAACATTCTCATGGTACAAAGCGTGATTTGAGGCTATAGTTGAAAATTGTCTCAAGTTGTCCTGATAGGTCATGTTTCAAGCTACTTAGGAGGCATCCTGAGATATTGCTGGGACCCACTCAGGCTATGTTTTTGACCTTAATGAGCAATGCCAGGACATGCTCCCTGCTAAAAGTTCAGTGGATTATACTAGTAGGTATTTCATGGGGGAGGTGGCGGGAGTGAAGCTTGAGTTGAATTTGTCAGCCAGCAAATTTGCTATGTCACTATGCTCAGTGAAGGTGGCACTACTGTCTACTAGTTCGGCACACTGATGTGTGTTGTCTTTGAGGTTTTGGACATAGCTGTAGAAGGCCTTGGGGTTGTCTTTAGCCTGTGAGGTTATCTTGACATTGTAATTCACATTGTTGGACTTAATTAGTCCTTTTAGTTTCCTTTTTAGTTTAATTAAAGAGCTGCTATCATTATGGGACTTGCTTTTCCTTATTTTACTCATGACTTTTTTCCTTCTGTTATATACCTAATTAACATTAGGAATCCACCAGTGTGAGTTTGTTTTGGGTTTACTTCCTATAGGTACAGCCTCTATAAAGCTATTTACATGGTTTTACAGGGTCTCTGTGAACAATTCCACATAAGTTGCTGTGAACATAGGGTTGGGATGGACACTGAATTTTGACAAACAATCACTTAATCGAATGTAGTTTGCTTTGGAATAGTTCCTGTCTGTTACATGGTTTGCTGGGATTACAGTGTTGAATTTTATTTCAAAGGTGACACCTTTGTGGTCTGACCTCACCAGTGAGGACTTGGCACTGGGGGGGGGGGGGGTTGCTGCACTCTCCCATACTAGTGAGTATGGTGAGTACCAGGTCCGTATGTTTGAATCTCTGGTGGGTGTGCACATTATCTAGTCAAATGTATTTGTGTTAATAAAGTTCAGGAACCACTGAGCCTGCATGCATGAGGTAGTGCATGTTTCCCAGTCCATAGATGGGTAGTTTAATGGTGAGTGCTTCCAGTAAGTCTAGGTATGGTATTCTAGGGACACAGAGGGTGAGGTCAGACCACAAAGGTGTCTCCTTTCAAAAAAAAATCATAGCCCATAAGGCAAAACAATAAACCATCACAGCCCACACTACATAACAATAAACCAAACATACTAGTCATTGGTGACTCAATTGTGAGACACACTGATGTCCCCCTCACCAGGCTCGACAAGGAGAAGGTCACGGTCAGTTGTCTGTCTGGTGCCAGAATTGGCCACATCATGCACGCACTTAAGTCTCTCCACAACAAGTACAAGTATGACTCTGTCACTGTCCATGTTGGTGTGAATGACTTGAGACATACCTCCCTGGACTATATGAAGAGAAACATTGAACTCTCAGAGTATGTGTTCCAGGTAGGTATGATCCTAGCCCTAAGCAACATCCTACCTTCACCAAGAATGATACCACAATACCAACAAAAAATAATTGACTTCAACAATTGGCTTAGTTTCTGGTGTCATTCCAAGGGGATCCAGTATCTGTCTGCCTGGGATGACATGGTTGACAGGGCTTGATGCTTTGCCAGATATGGCCTTCACCTGTCACCACTGGGTTTCTGGATCCTGGCCAAGGCTCTTGCTTGCCCCATTGTGCCTTTTTTAGGCAATGTTCCAAAGACAAACCTTCCAACATAAAAGATCTGTCAAAAAGCAAATTGAAGGTCATGCTTCTAAATGCTAGGAGCCTTAACCTGAAAATGCACTCACTGGAGGCTTTCCATGCACTGGAAGATGCCTAAGTCTGTGTGGTCATGGAAACCTGGTTCAGGGCTGCAGAGAACACCCCTGCCTTACTAGGCTACACCTCATTCCACACATTATGACACCAAAATGAGGTTGGGAAGACTATTTATTTATTTATTTATTTTACATTTGTTGAACGGGATAGTCTGACTGGATACATGTCCATTTTCAGAGGAGGACCGGGGAGAAAAGCTCCAGGTTACAAAAAATAAACAATGGCCATAATACATATGGACACAATTGGGTTGGATTGCACTGCTAGGCTTATAAAGGCCCTGGTGGTCATTAAACTAGTATATACCTATGAACCTTTGAACCTATAAAATGATGCACAATAAAAACCAGAAGACTAAGGGTGGTGGAGTCTCTGTCTTCATTAAGGACAGGCACACCTCCAGAATAGTTTGTCAGCATGATGCACTGGAACTACTCCAGGTGCAACCGACAGTTGGCAAGACACCCATCCAAGTTATAGCTAGCTATAGACCCCCCTCCATGACTCAGGACACCCACTCCTCTTACCTGGATCTACTTGACTTCATCAAGGTACCCCCAAACACTCTGATCCTTGGTGACTTCAACTACCCCGCCATAGACTGGGTGAACTATTATTGCACTAACGTACTCTCTCAATGATTCCTTGACTTCATCAGTTCTAATGCACTAGACCAGCTTGTCTCATCCCCCACAAGGGGATATAACATTCTGGACTTGGTTCTCACCAGCATGGGCGACCGCTGCACCACTCCCATAGTATGTTCTTCCCTGGTGAGATCAGATCATCGGACTGTCTTATGTGAAGTTTCTATCCCAACCCAAACCCCCCCCCCCACCGTAATCAACTAAAAAACTTCTTAAAAGCTGACTACAACCTCCTAAGGGAGGGTATCGGTAGCTTCACACCATTGCCCCCCTCGGAGGATGCAGACAACTATGCTGAACAGTAAGCCAATGCAGTACACAAGCACCTGTAAAACAGCAAGGACTCAGCCATACCCAATAGAACTAAAACCTGCTCCTCAAGGAAACACAAACCTGTTTGGTGGACATCCTCTATCAACAGGCTTTACAACAAAAGAAAGAAACTGCTGTCCAAGGGTAAAATGGAACAAATTCCAAATTGGAAAAACTCCCTCTTTAGTCTCAACAAGCACATTAGATCACTAGTGAAAACTTCCAAGACCAATTATGAATTGAAACTAGCCTCCAAAACAAAGGGAAACCATAAAGTCTTCTTCAGTTACATCAGGAACCTCCATGGCAAAGTCCAGGTTTGTTTCAAATTAGTATCACTTACACTGATCCTGTTGACTTAGCCAACCTGCCAGGAGACAGGTTTAGCACAAACTTTAACCCACTGGACCTTTCGACATCTCTGATACTTGTCCCACACCTCACATCTCTGTAGATCAAGTGTTGCAGGCCCTATCCAAGGCAAAGAACATAACTTCCATGGGAATTGATAGTATCCCAGGATGTATTCTGCATCATCTCCAGCAAGAACTGGCTTTGCCATTGAACACCCTATTCAACCACAGCCTAAGTACAAGCTTCATTCCAGCAGAGTGGAGAACTGCCACTGTCATCCCCTTGCACAAAGGTGGTGCCACTACTGACCCTGGAAACTATCACCCCATTAGCCTGACACGTCTGATCTGTAAAGCCATGGAGTGTATTATTATGGATCTCATAAATGAGGACATAGGCAGTCTCCAAGCACTTGACCCCACCCAGTTTGGATTTGTCAAGGGCAGATCTTCCCTGTTGAACCTTGCTGACTTCTTTGAGACTGTCACCAAGGCCCTGCATGAGGGAAGATCAGTGCATGCAGCTTACCTTGACTTGGCCAAGGCCTTTGACACAATCCCCCACTCAGGCATCATCAAAAAGCTAACACAACTTGGCACAAATCCCTATCTCATCAGGTGGGTGGCGAACTGGCTCAATGATGGGACCCTCAAAGTCAAAATAAGCACCTCCTCTGATAGCAGACCTGTCACTAGTGGAGTTCCCCAGTGATCTGTCCTGGGACTCCTACTATTTGGCATCTATTTCTCAGAGGTCCAGGCAAAGACAAAAGGTCTGTGGTTGACCAAGTTTGTGGATGGCTGTAAGCTGGGTGCTGTCATTGACTCCCCAGATGATGTTAACATACTGCAAGAGGGTCTCACAGCAACTAATGGCTGGTGCCAAAGTCATGGCTTCAAGCTAACTGCAAAAAATGCAGCATCATACCATTCAGCAAAAACATGATCCCTACTGATGATCACATCAATGGCAACCCCCTAAGCACTCAACCTGTGGTGAGAGACCTGGGCACTCAGGTTGATGATAACCTCACATTTGACCATCATGTAGCAGCAGTGGTCAGAAAAGACTTTTACTTGATTCATCTCAAACGTAAAGAGGTTGCATCCAGAAAAAAGAAGTTTATTACCTCTCTATACTCCTCCCTCATTAGACCAATAATTGAATATAATGCCCCATTTGTGATGCACCTCTCCAAATATCTGCATCAACTGGAAAGCCCACTGAAATAGCTCACAAAGAGAATCCATGGCTTCCAACACCTGTCCTATGCAGAGAGGCTCAAATCACTATCACTCTGCTCAATATCATACAGATTGCTCAGGGATGATCTGTGTCTCGCTTACAAGGCAATCCTGAACCCTGCCCTACTAGAGATGCTCCATATCAGTAAGTCTAACTCCTCACGCACTGCCTGCTC